>NC_134103.1:1725136-1880032 GCF_000715075.1 Nicotiana tabacum | reverse complement strand
AAGTACTAGAATGTGAGGCAACAATGGTTAAATATATGCATTTTTGGTCGAACATCAACACCCCACACCTAGACTTTTGCTCATCCTCGAGTAAGCATTAAAACCACTCTCAATAAATCAAGCCTAGCAACACCACCACTTCGGTTGATACTAACAATTAGGCCCTATAGCAACTCAAACCATCCGATATACGCTTCCTGATCATCGTGTAAGATATACAAGTCACAAACAAAGAACAAACTTCTAACCTCCTAACCTCAAAGATGGACTCTAACTTATCAAATTTAAAGTCGCTCACCTATTCTGTCAAATAAAGCTAATAACATCACCTATATATCATGAAACCAGTGCCCTCACAAGAAAAAATAGTTCATACACTCAAATCAAATAATGAATATAATTTAAAAACTTAGTATCAAAGAACAACTCTCGCACTCACAAACGAATTTACATGTATGCACAGAGAACCATAGGCTTGCCCATTATATACATCTCTACTAATAAGTATGCTCGAATAGAATCAAATAGGACTTTATCGGGTTGTGATGTTGGCTAGGGGACGGGTACGAGTACTATATAATAGTGACTTACACTTCCCTAAGTACTTTGCATTTTTAGACTTCTTCACCCATTATTTTCTACTCTTCACTTAATTTCTAGTCCTCTTTTCATCAAATATTTCACAAGTATTTCCCTCATATCAAGAACGTTTCATTTCTTTTTCAAAGCAATTGTTTTTCATTCTCTTTTTTTTTCATGTCACATTCTTTTCAAGAGGGCCCTTTCATCACTTTGTAGCTATCATTTGGTCAGCATTTTTCTCTTAATCATCCCTTTCTTTAAATTTATCAATTAATATCACAGTCTAAGTAACAGTTCTCAAGGAAACAGGGTGCAAAAACTAGAGATTCAACAAAAGAATCAAGGCAAAAATACAGCTTCCAAATAAAAGGCGACAAGTATACGTGGTCGACAAGTAATATAAGATTATAAGTCCGGATATCGTACCCACCGGGACTTGTGATTAACTATTCACTAAATTAAACTAAGACAATTAATCTATTCAAGCACTTTTCTAAAGTATGAATATTTAATAAAACCAATCTAGAGTAATCAACTAAGAGAATAAATGAACAAGTTGGCAAAATTAGACACGAATTCAATACCACAACAACAACAGCAACCCAGTATAATTCCACTAGTGGGGTCTGGGGAGGGTAGTGTGTATGCAGACCTTACCCCTACCATGGGTAGAGAGCCTGTTTTTAATAGACCCTCAGCTCCCTCCCCCCAAGAACTCCCCACATTTCTCTTAGGTTGACTCGAACTCACAACCTCTTAGTTAGAAGTGGTGGGTGCTCACCACTAGAGAAAACCACTCTTGTCAAGACACGAATTCAATGAGAGATGATATTCTAGAGCTATGGGTTAGCTAACAATCACGTTGAGTTTTTCACTTAAATCGTCTAATTAATTTATCTGGTTTATTGGTTGACATGGTTAATATTGCTCGTAGCCTTCTCCCGAAGTACTACTCGCCTATTCAAGCTAACCTAACGCCTATATTCCTATGGGATTAGGATTAAAAAGAACTCATTAATAATTCCCATATAATAACCAAGCAAGGTGATTAGGTATATTCGTATCCTAACCGCAAATCTGTTTCCCGTTAATCAGGTTCAAGATCTTGCTCTACTCAATCTTATATGTAATCTAAAATTCCCTCTCCCGAGTTCAATCCCATATTCGTAGATACTATTCAATTGGTAATCAAGCAATCAAATAATTAAACGCAAGATTGAATAAATAAATAAATATGATAAAATAATAAGAACAATTCAAGCTTCAAACTACAATGTTCATGTAGCACCCAAAACTCTAGAACTAATAAACTATGAAATTAAAGGAAGAGAAGAAAAACTAGTTAGAAGCCTCCTCCAAGCGTAGTGTATGTTCCTCCATGTGAATTCTCCTTCAAAGTATGTTAGATCCCCTCTAAATTAGGTTTAGAACCCTTTTTATATGAGTTGGAGCCATGTAGGATCGAAATAACATTGTCCCAGACGAAATATAAAAACCCGCACATGCAGTATCCAGACAAACGCGTGGCGCTGGCCTTAGCGCCGAATCCAGTACGTTTTCATGTTCAATTCCATCGTTGTTTTTGTAATGACCCGATTTATCGTTTTAAGAATTAACGCCTCGTCCAGTGGCTTAAGATCTCGAGCAACTTCGTAATATGTATTATGACCAGTGGGTGTGGTCGAGTTTGATTTACTGAAGATTCGGAATTAAATTAAAAGAACAATCCTTAATTTGAAGCTTAAATGGAAAGAGTTGACCGGAGAGTTGACTTTTGAGCAAAACGACTCCAAAATAGAATTTTGATGATGTCAATAGCTTCGTATGACAATTTCGGACTTAGGCGTATGTTCGTATTTGGATTTGGAAGTTTGTAGGACAATTCGACACATTTTGGCGAAAGTTGAAAAATATAAGATTTGGAAAAGTTTGACCGAAGGATAAATTTTTGATAACGAGGTCGGATTTCGATTCCGGAAATGGGAATAGCTTCATTTAGTCAATTATGACTTGTGTGCAAAATTTAAAGTCATTCTGGATTGATTTGATACGTTTCGGCGCAAAATATAGAGGCTGGAAGATTTGAAAACTTATAATTCGATTCGATGCGCGATTCGAAATTTCGGCATTGTTCGACATGGTTTGAAGCCTCGATTAAGTTCGTATTATATTTTGGGATATGTTGGTATAATTGGTTAAAGTACCGAGGGCCTCGGGTGGATTCCGGATGGCTAACGGACCAATTTGGACTTGAAGAAAGTTGCTGGAATTTTTGACTTGCTGGTGTGATCGCTTTTGCGGAAGCTTGATCGCAAAAGCGACCTCGCAGAAACGAGATGCTTCTCGCATAAGCGATTGAAAAGGGGGAGCTGAGAAGGTCACAGAAGTGACACCTCGTGCGCAGAAGCGCAAGAAGAACTGCAGAAGCGGCCAGTTGCGCAAAAGCGGGCAATGGCCTCGCACCTGCGATGTGCGCAGAAGCGGAAATTCTTCCACAAGTGCGAGAGGGCAGTGGCCAGTGGACTTCGCAGAAGCGGGCATTTTCTCGCAAAAGCGAGCTCGCATGTGCGATAAATTTGTCCGCATAAGCGAAACTGGGCAGAAACATTTAAGGACCAAAAAATGGTCATTTCACCATTTTCGATTGGTATTTTGGAGCTCGGTTTTTGGGGCGATTTTGGAGGAGTTCTTCACGATTTCGACCTGGGTAAGTATCTTATATCCAAAAGTGATTATATTTCATAAATCCATGGTTATATTCATCGTTTAATTCGGATTTAAATGGAAAAAAATAAGATTTTTACAAAATTTTCCAAAAACGAAAATTTAAGATTTGGAGGTCGAGTTGTTATTGGAATTCGATAAAATTGGTATGGTTGAACTCGTATCAAAATGGGTGTTCTGATTTCATGAAAATTATGTCGGGTTCCGAGGGGAGGGTCCCGCATTGACTTTTGTTGACTTTTTGGAATAAATTTTTTAAGTCGGCGTACTATTATCCGGAATTATTTTCGATGAATTTTAAAAAAGTTATACAATTAATTTGGTTAGATTTGAGCGGTCCAGAGGTCAATTCAAGCAAGAAAATGATTTTGGAATATCGGCATAACTTCAAAAAGGTAAGTGTCTTGCTTAACCTCGAGTGGGGGAATTACCCCTTAGACATTGAGTCTTATGTGCCATTTGTGAAATTTGAAAAGCCGTGTACGCGAGGTGACGAGTATGTACTCGGGCTTATATGTGCAAAAATTTATTGAATTAAAGTCTTAGGCATTATTGTGTAGTAAATTGGGAAATTGTGGACAATTATTAAATCATCTGTTTGCCATGCCTAAATTCTTATTGTTGAATTTGTTTTTATATAATAATTTGATGTGATTGTTACTTGAAATATTTATGAAATTTTGTGAGTATTGTTGGTTTAATATTTCTTGGAAATTAATTCTAATATGAATTTTTTTTATGCAAATAATTAATTAAGCAAGTTTTAAAAAAAGTGTTAATATAATTATCCAAATTTGGATTAATGAAAAATTTACTTTATGTTGAGTAATTTCTATTTTTGTTGATTTATTTCGGGGTGTTATATATATTGTGTGGAGCCCTCGGCTATTTGTTGTGAAATTAATTGATTTGGTTGTGTCTTTGGAATCTTGGTTGTGGCCATTGGGCAAATTATGATATGATTTGATTTTGTTATGTTGCCGTGATAATTTTCCGTGTAAATTATTGTATTGTCTGAGTTATTATTTTGAGAAATTATTGTTTTGTGTGAGTTATTATTTTGGGGAGAAAAGGGTAGAATTTCACCGTTGATATTATGTGGGTATAAGGGTGGCATTTCACTGTTGTTGTGTTTGTTGGAATATTGTCTCGGCGGAGCGATAAGGGTAGCTATAGGAACGATACAGGTGGCAATAGGAGCGATAAGGGTGACTATTGATATTTTCTGAGCGGAGCGATAAGGGTGGCTATAGGAGTGATAAGGGTGGCAATATGAGCGATAAGGGTGGCTATTGTCAGGGACGATATGTGATGATGTGGGGTTGTGGTGTTGATGATTTTCATGTGATGTTGTGATTTTTTTGTGTTTATTTTTATACCTTGTGCAATTTGACTTGCTGTTGGTAAATTGATAACAATCTTATTTATGTTGAAATTGAGAGCATGTGGTTATTGTCAGGCAGATTATAAAATGAAATGTGGGCACGAGGTGCCGTGAGTAAATAATGAGAATATTTGGCACGTGAATTATCCGTGCAGTTGTAATATAAAATGTGGGAACGAGGTGATGTGATGAAATGATAATGATATTTGGCATGTGAATTGTCCGTGCAGTTGTGATATGAAATTAGGGCACGAGGTGCGGGGAAAATATGATGACTTAATTATGGGCAAGAGGTGCCGTGGAAATATGAAAAATGGGATGAGACCCATAATTGTTTATGATTATGAAATGAGGTGTCACATGGTAACTTTTTAATTGAAAGAATTATATTCAAAATATTTATTTGAAAGGATTTTTATTCAAAAAGAATTATATGAAAGAATTGTATTTGAAAGATATATATTTGAGGATATTTATTTGAGGAAATTATATTTGAAAAGATTTATTGAAAGAATTATATTTGAAAAATAATTATTTTGAGAAAATTATATTTGAAAGAGAGTTATCTGGAAGAATTATATGTGAAACACAGTTATTTGAAGGACTTGATTTAATTGGGTGTAATTGTGTTTATTAATTGTTGAGTGATATCAATGGTACTCTTGTTGTCTGTTGTGCATATCATTGGTTGTTTTATCATGCCCTTATTGTTATTTGTTTTATATTATTTTGTATATTATATTACACAGGCTATTAGACTAGTGAGTGTCTTGATTGTACCTCATCTCTACTCCACTGAGGTTAGTCTTGATACTTACTGGGTACCGACCGTGGTGTACTCATACTACACTTCTGCACATTTTTGTGCAAAGCCAGGTATTGGAGATATCAGACTTGAGAGGAGTTAAAGCGGGATCGTAAGGATTCAACGTAGAGCTGTTTGGTCGTCGCAGTCCCTTGGAGTCATTTCATTTCATTGTACTGTTAATTTTTAATCAAACGGTATTATATATTCGGTCCTCGTGATCATTCCATGTATTCAGTTAGAGTTCGTGACTCACTACTACCAGTCTCGGGAGGTTGTATATTGTAATTATTTCCGTTGTTGGTTTATAAAAAAAATAGCTTCAAAAGGTAATTGTAATCGGCTTACCTACTCTTAGAGACTATGTGTCATCACGACGCCTGTGGTGGGATTTTGGGTCGTGACAGCGTTACTTTCATCAATTGCATTCTAAATGCAATTGAATTATATATCATTTTTCTTGTCTTCCACTTGGGGGGACAAAACCCAAAGGGTGTCCCCTTTTTTATTCTTTTAATTTTCCTTCTTTTTCCCCCGTATTTCATCCAATTTTGCTTCAGACCTCTTCATCTTCACACCACTTTATTCCTACACAGTTAAAATATAGTATTAAGTATAAAGTAATATAATTAATACTCAAAAGATGATTAAAGTACTAGAATGTGAGGCAACAATGGTTAAATATATGCATTTTTTGCCGAACATCAACGGGACAAAGAGAAACATTGATGGAGTTTTAGGATGTCTAGCTTCCAAGTTCTAAATAAGGACTGTATCTATGATACCTTGTCAAATTTCAAGTCGGAAAGGGAGAAGAAAGTGAAGTATTATATAAGACACCACAAATTCCGATTGATTAATTTTGGACCCGATGCTAGCATATCAAGCAAAGAATCCTTAAAATTTATTGGATCAAATAAGATAATATTAACTTCCATTATTTAAGAAAAATACACAAACATAAAAAATATTAAGATATTCTTAATAATATTCGGGCTTCTACCCAGTAGAGTCTTTCATAACTGACCGACCAGTAAAAGAATAGTTGACCCGTTGAAAGTCGGTGGTTATTCATGGCTCAGAAAGAAAACAATACGTCATAAACTCGTGAACCTGCAAAGGGAATACTCCTAGAAAGTAATTTTTATCGGGGGTAAATTTCACAAATGGTCATATAACTATGACTGTTTTTCACCAAAGTCATTTAACTTTGTTTTCTCACAAAAAAATCATATACGTAGCTATGACTTTTTTCCATCAAAGTCATATAACTTTGTTTTCTCACACAAAAATCATAAAACTTTCACTCACACTGTAACGACCCGGTCAGTCGTTCTGAGAGTTATAGCCCTGTTTTCCCCCATTTCTATTTCTTTATGTGTTGTTCAGCTATGTTGAGTTGTATCGAGTTGGTAGGTTTGGGTTCGGAATAGTTTTGGAATGAAATGGACACTTAGTCTCTTAGTTAAAAAGCTAAGTTAGAAAAGTTAACCGGAAGTTGACTTATGAGTAAACGAATTCGGATTTGGATTTTTATGATTCGGTTAGTTTCGTTGAGTGATTTTAGACTTAGGAGTGTGTCCGGATTTTAATTTAGAGGTCGGTGATAGAATTAGTCTTGAATTGGTGAAAGTTAGAAATTTGGAAAATTTGGTCGGTAGTGGAAAATTAGGTATCGGGGTCGGAATAGAATTCTGAAAGTTGGAGTAGGTTCGTAATGTCATTTGTGATGTGTGTGCAAAATTTGAGGTCATTCGGACGTGGTTTGATAGGTTTCGGCATCGTTGGCGAATTTTGGAAGTTTAGAAATTCATAGGCTTCAATCCGGGGTTGATTTGGTGTTGTTTTGGGTATTCCGGAGGTTCGACTAAGTTCGGGTAGCGATATATGACTTGTGGGAATTATTGGTTGAGGTCCCAAGGGGCTCGGGATGATTTCGGATAGTTAACGAGAAGTTTGAAAGTTGGGAAATGCAGCTGGAAGCTGCTGGTGTAAGGCTACTGGTGTGGCCGCACCTACGGATGGGGAGTCGCAGGTGCGATGATCGCAGGTACGGATGGCATGTCGCAGATACGGAAAATGGAGGCCTGGCATTGAGCGCAGGTGCGGAAGAAAGGATCGCACCTGCGAGCCCGCAGGTGCGAAGCTTGGCGTTTAAGTGACTTTCGCAGATGCGCACCTGGGACCGCAGATGTGAGTCTGCAGATGCGAGAAAGGGTTCGCAGGTGCGGAATCCCTAGGGCATAACCTATACAAGTTGCACTTCGTGTATTTTTGCCCCTTTTCCACCATTGTTGAACGGTTTTGAGCTTTGGGCAATATGTTTCAAGGGAGAATCACGAGACATCAGTGAGGTAAATAGGTTAGGTTTATTTACACGAGTTTATGATGTTTTTCCACTGATTAGTCATGAAATTAGTAGGGGTTTAAGGTGAAATTGAGGGAGTTAGGGCTTGAGTTTTGGAGAGTTTTAAGTGAGGATTTGAGAGGCCAAACAGAGTCTGATTTTGATGAATTTTATATGGTTAGACTCGAGAGAGGACGAGAATTATTATTCTATCATTTTTGACTGGTTTCGAGACGTGGGGCCGGGTTTTGGCCGATTTCGGATTTTTGGCCTATTTATATAGTTTTTCCGTTAGAATTTAATTTTTTAGCCTATGTTGATAGTATTATTCTGATTATGGATAGATTCGAAACTTTGGGAGACCGAGTCCAGAGACGAGGGCATCCCGGAGTAGGATTTTTCGCTGTTAAGGTAAGTAACAGTTTTAACTCTGGCTTTAAGGGTATAAACCCGAAGATTTGACATCACGTGATTGTTTGGAAGTGATACCTACGCTAGGTAACAAGCGTGTGGGGTGTGCACCACGAGGGATTGAGACTTGGTCCGTCATGTGAGGCTGTGAGGCCTAATGGATATTATCTGTGGTTATGTGTTTATTTGTTATTGAACTTGTTTGCCTTCATGTTAGAGATCATGCTTAGGCTTTATTCATGCTCACATTATTTGCACTCAGTCATAGATATTATTGTACATGTTTACCTCAGTCCCTATTATTTTGCTGATATATTGTGATACTTGACGTGGGTTGTGTTTCCCTTATTTGTTGATGATGGTGAGGCTAGAGAGGTTCATGACCGAGTGAGGCTGAGGGCCTAGTGTGAGGTATTTGATTGAGGCACATGAGTTGTCTGTGCAGCATGTGAGTTGTCCGTGCGGATCCAGGTATTGATACCATAGCGCGTGAGTTGTCCGCGTAGCACGTGAGTTGACCGTGCGGATCCAAGAATTTATATTATGGCACGTAATATGTCCGTGCAGCATGTGAGTTATCTGTGCTTAGCGCTTGGGCTTTGGGAGTCCCTCCGGAGTCTGTACAAACCCCAGTGAGCGCAGGTACCTATTGAGTGTTGAGTGCTGAGTGTCGAGTGCTGAGTGATGGAGTGACATCGCTGTGAGGTTGCATTTACTTTTGTTGTTGCTGCATTTACCTGTTAATTTCTTTGTGGCATTTGTTGGTTTTATGGAATTTACCTGTTTATTCATGTTTATTGTAAATTGTGAAAATAAATAATTAGACTATTTTGCTTAGCTCGTCACTACTACTCAGTTCCTTAGTTATTTCTATTACTACTGAGTCGGTTGTACTCATACTACACCCTGCACTTTATGTGCAGATCCAGGTGAGTTAGAGCGCTGCGATCGTTGAGTTCAGGCCGGCTATATTTGGAGACTGCAAGGTAGCTACTAGCGTCCGCAGGACCTTGTTACTCCTTTTATCATTTCTTCTTTTGGATAGTTAGACAGTTTATATATCTTAGTTCATAGTTTTAGACGCTCATGACTTAGTGACACCCCGATGTTTAGAGCTCGTTTTGTATTTTCTATAATTATATTTAGAGTTGATTTAGTTTATGAAAAAATCAAATGTTGGAAATATTTTATTAAATTCTTATAATCAAATTTGTAGTAATATTTTGGGAAATAGGCTTGCCTTGTATCACGATAGGCGTCATCACGACTATGGTTAGATTTTGGGTCGTGACACACACAAAAATCATAATGGTCGGAAAATAAATTTTCCGGTAGTATTTTCTTCTTTTAAGTTTTTATTTTTTATTTTTTAATTGGATTATTATGTATTAGACTGAAAATAAAAAATAAAGTATCACAAAATAAGAAAATACTACTAAAAATTATATTTTTCAATCACTATGATTTTTGTGTGACTTAGTAAAAGTTTTATGATTTTTGTGTGAGAAAATATAGTTACGTGACTTTGATGAAAAAGTCATAGTTATATGGTTTTTGTGTGAAAAAATAAAGTTATATTATATGACTTTGATGAAAAAAAATTATAATTATATAACCATTTGTGAAATTTTCATTGGCTTCAAAATTGAGAAAAAATAAGTTCACAAAGCTTAGTTTCAAAGGAAACTTGAATATCATGTTGAATCTTAATTGCATTCTGATGGGAACCCTTCGCTGTTGAATTATTCTCATAACGCAGACATGATATAACATGCTGAACTGAATAGAAGACATTTATTTTGAAATCGGGTAAACAAGAAGAGATTGAAAGACAGTTAACGTAAGAAAAACGAAATTCAACTAGTTCTTGAAAAATAAAATAAAAAGAAAATATTTAGAGAGACAGATCATGATCAACCTACTCTCCAAATTCCTTTAAGTTATTTTGTAGCATTTGATTGAAAACCCAAAGAATCTTAAAAATAATAAAAGAGGTGTGAAGTGTGAACACTTGATTTGGTAGGATAAATTGGAGAAAGAGTCAATTAATACGTACTACTCCTACTAGTACTTACTAGAACTAGTTAAGTTGAAAACACAATAATTTAAAAACTGGAGCCACCTAATAACTTTGCAATGCTGGCATCTTTAATTCAGATGTGACCTCTAATATTTCTGTGAATCTCTTACTGTACAGTACTATTGTGATTGAATTGATGTGTCTCCTCGATTGACAAGAATAGCACCAAATTTTCACCAAAACTAATTCAAAGAATTCATCTTTTGTATGGAAAAGTCAATATTATTATCTTCTCTAAAGCAGGGCGTCTTCAACCAAAAGGTTGGGTGGAATGGGATTTAAGCACCGAATGTTTCATTAACGAAATCAAAAGTTAAAAAAATAAACACGTAAAGAAAATAAGATAGTTTATCATTTAATTTATATAAATAAAAATAAACATACGTTTTGTGGTGACCATAGAAGTCGCTGCTAAAGTGGTTTGTCGCCACTTAACTTTCTGTGACGACCTATACCGTCGCTACTAAAGGAGGTATTGCATGTCGCCAATTATACACTGACAGCCTAATGTCGCCACCAAATGTTGTGTCATATATCGCCAATTGTATTAGCGACCTACATTCAGTGACGACCATCTATGCAAGGCCGGCTCAACTGTATCACAACTAAGGCTTGTGTCTTCAGCCCCAAAATTTGGGGAACACATTTTTTAGAAATATAAGTATTTGAAAATAATAATATTCAGTACTTTTAATACAAAAGTGAAATTTTTCTTATAAAAGAAAATAAAACTTTTTAGATATATAAACAAAGTACCCAATTGACTTATCTAAAAATTGGTTGATGAATAGTTTTCTGGACATTTTAATTTAAATTGATTTGACAATTAACTTTTTATATTTTTATTAGATAACGTGTAATTTTTTTCTTAATCTTCTCGTATTTCAAAAACTCCTATATTTTTTTTGTCTTGCTATTTAATATTCTTATTCAAATTTTCTGATCCAAGATTTCATTACTCACCTTCTATCTACAAAATTTCATTAGTTCAAGTGTTCAACATTACTTTTAAAATTTTAGGTCTCATATTGAACTTTGACTTTACGCCACATGTTTGAGCCGCCCCTGCATCTATGGATACTGCTACCGTCGCGCCACTAAAAGAGGTAATAGCGAGCATATTTTTTACTTATAACTTTCTGTGGCGACTCCTACAGCCACCCTAAAAGGAGGTCTCCAAATGCCATTTGTTTATTCATTAGCTGATACATCTTCGCCTCACCAAAACTTAACTTACATGAATCTGAGTTATTAAATTAAAAAGAAAAAGAAAGGCATGAGAAGAAAAGCAAAACAATTTCGAGGTGTTCACTTACCCATACTTAAGGGACTAAACAAGAGAGAAAATATTTTGTTTCAGCACATAAAATTTACTTCATGAATCAAAGTTGGGTAACACCGTTAATTTTTGAACATATTGTGTCAGTGAGACTAAAGATGCTCAACTTTAGCATACTTAAGGGACTAAATATGCTCAGGGTTATATTTAAGAGACCAAAATAAACATACATTCAAAGATAAGGGACAATATTGATCAAAAACCAGAAATTTTTTAACTAGTTTCTTAGTACATTCACACCCAAAAAGAGATCATACAAATTGCAATATTTAAGGTCACCTTAAAAATGAAGAAACAAATAATTAGTCCTTAACTGCTACAAGTATATCTTCAAAGCCATCTCACATAAAAATCACAACAGGGCAAATAATCTCATCCTCAGCTTCTTAATTTTATTATACAAAATGACTAATACATGATTAGTACTAATAAGTAGCTGAGAAGTCTGCCAGTGAATTCGGAGACCACTACATGACCAGAGAAGCTATACAACAACAATAACTATGCCTCAAAGCTCACATAAATCGAGATCGGCAATATAAATTTTCACTTCTCCATTTAAGCTCGAGGGCTCGACTCGAGCCAACATCATACAAAATAAACTAGAGAAGCTATATATAAAACGAATTACTATTTTGTTCCCATTTCTAGTTAAGAAGCCGTCATTGCTAATTGAATTTCTCCTTCTGTTATCGGCAAGAACCCTACACGTTTCTGTATAACACCAAAAAAGAAAAAAGTTAACCAAAGGAAGATTATACAAATTAAATGTTTTCAAGATTATCTTTAACATCTTTTCCGGTCCTTTTTTTTTCCATTCATTTCTATTAGTGGTGTAACAAAAGTTTACATCATAGTGAGTTATGGGCCGAATAATGTTTCAACGAATTTTAGTTTTCTAAATCTACGTAATCCACTACGTGTTCAGTATCGTAGGCATACGTACACTAGTTTGGTTTAGGTTGGTGTATAAACAATTATGGTTGTTACACTCCCATAAATGCTTAATTCTAACCGGTAGTTAACCAATATATATATATATATATATATATATATATATATATATATATATATATATATCGGCTATTATCCGATAGCTTTTGCTCATATCCTGTATTTTTGCCTGAAATATCTTTAAATATGTATATATTATAAATTTTGATGAAAAATAAAAAAATTATGTATTTAAACTCATAAAATTTAAATTTTGAATTAGCCTAGTAGGTATAATAAAAAAAACTAAAATAAAGGACAAATAGTTGAAGTTATCAAAGTTTGACTTAGGCGTTGTTTCTGGATAGAATTTGCAGCTTTTGTTAGAGCTAGCAGATATTGTTGATTGAAAGCGCCTAGTAAGACAGAAGCAGTCATTCTTGAAAATAGAATTTCCAGAAAATGGAAGTGTGTAATGTCTCATGTAACTTTGCTGAAACCGAATTGACAATTTAATTTAATCTGTAGGAGCATGTAATCCTATGGTTCTACTAATTGAGTTAATTTTCCAATCAAAAATATGTAAACTAATGTAACTCAATAATTTTTACTTTACTATCTTTAACTAATTCATTTTATTTTATATTACAAATTTAGAATCATCATAAGAAAATATCATTAAAAAGGGAATAAAAAGAAACATGACATGAAATTAAAGTGGATTCATGTCCATAAGGAAGAGAACAATACCTCTCTTGATTTGAGTCCTTTCTTAATTATTCCTCCATTATTATAACTTTGCTCTTCCATCAATGGACCACTTCCACCATTTTTGCTCATGCAAAGTTGCATAATTTTCTCAGCAACATCTCCTTCATCTTTGCACTGCGTCATCAGTTTCTCCACCTCAGCTTTAGGCAGCCTCAACTTTACCCTAACGGAACCACCTATCTCCGCCTTACGTGGAGATGAATTATTATGATACGACGACTCTTCTGTAATAATACTGGGAGGCTTCAAGATTGACAAGTCAGACACAGATCTCCGAGCTAACATTAGGGTTTCGAGCCGATCTTTTGCGCTCATTTGGATTCCTGAACGGACTCTCCTCGGGGGTTTCTCTTCGGGATACTTAGGTAACTCAACTAGGAAATAGAGCCTTTTGGGTTTCAACTCTTGCTGTGGTTCCAATGGTTTTGCTCTGACCCCAAAATGCTTCACTGCTTCGGATTCTAATAATACCATAGTAGGATAATTTTTTAGAACCTCGTTTGCATACAAAGGTGTCTTGAATTTCATTGTTTGTCCATCGATTTTCATCACCTTTGTTGTCTTTTTTCCACCTAGAGTATTCCCCATTGTTTCCTATATTTCTTTGTGACTTATTGGGGGCTTCAAGTTCTGTTTCTTCTTATCATATATAATCAAATCTAACAACCAAATATATAAGATGAAAAAACAATACGGTGAAAAGGCTTGATTTGGGTTTTATTTATAAACCTTTTAAAATCTTGGCACAAGAAGAGAACAAATAATGACAAAGCGGGTGAAAGATAAGGATGTTGGAAATGGGGACAAGAGGGTATAAAAGTAGTTGTTTGTTAATGGGATAAAGAAAGAGTGCGAATTTGAAAATTGGCCATACTTTTGGCAATATACAAATAGATTAATAGTATATATTAAAGCTTTTTTACTTTGTTTTATTTATTATTTACCTTGTCTCGTGAGTTGTGGACTTGTGGTCTTTGTTTCCTTTTAAAATCTAATAAAAGAATGCATATATTGGATAGGATTGATCATTTTCATGCTAAAGAAATAACCATGTTCCCAGATTTTAATGCGAAGAAATCGGATTTTGGAGCCTATCAATAGTTCAACCTTTTACATTTTGGTTGATCATTTTGTTGGTCATCCTTATATATTGTTTTATAATCGATCTTATTATATTGTATTATATTATATTGTGTTAATTTAATGAAATAATATTTGAATAAATTATATTATTTTAAATTATTTCATGATGTTAATGTACCAGCAATTTAAAGAATAAACTTATAATATTATTAAAAAAATAATTGGATAAAATGGGCTTTTCTTCGTTATATAATTACAAATTTAATATTACAATACAATAAAATTTAAATAATAATAAAAATATTATATTTAAAATAATAATATAATACAATACAATATATAATAACCATCCCAAAGAGCTGTTAGGAAAGGAATTGTGATATCAAAATACGCTAGTTTTAGTATCCTTCTTCTTATTAATATTCAATCTCAAAACAATTAAAAAAGAAAAAGAAAAACAAGCCCGTGAATGGTGGGGAATGATTATAGTTAGTAGCGTAATCTGGCAACACTATCATTTAAAATTAGTTAATGCAGTGTAATCTCATTGGTTATTAAAATAATTATTACGGTTGCTTAATGAAAAGACGTATACATAAATCGCGGTGAGGATCCGTGAATTAGTGAGAGATCCCGTTCCATCTATCATGTCCTGTTTTGACCTTAGCTTCTTTTTTGGTTTTTTATCGATTTTTAATATCTGTATTGGGTCCAATTAAATTTGAATTCACGTTCCTTCAGAAAAGTTTCATATTATACGACAAAATATTCCTTAATGAAAACGACATCATATTAAGAACCAGATATAGTGTACTACCTATTGGTTCAACTGAACTCATAACTTTTGATGCGGAGTAAAAATTTATATATAAAAATTCATTAAAATTACAAAAATAATTTATGTGAACTCATAACTTTAAAAATATAATGTGTTCAATGTTAAAAATCTAAAAATTAAATCCATAAAATTTAAAATCTTGAATCCGCCTCTATTAAGAACTTAAATTTGAATAATAAAAAAATAGTACTTATTATTCTATCAAAATCAGTTTTGACCATATGTTTTTATGTGTTAGGAATGATCATAACTTACGCCAAATTGGGACTCGTTCACATTTCTATAACTTGTCCCCATGCTATGTATGTAAATATGCTAAGGCAACCTATAATATTAACCATTCCAATGCACGTAGATCTATGAATGCATGTAAACAAACACTAATTATATATATAATCATACCATGTAAAGGTAAAGTGTGATGGACTGAGAATTTTTGTTTAAGTTATAAAGATGACTTCTAAGTTTGACTTTTTACGTATCCTATGAGTCTAATTTGATGTTCTGGTCCTCGGTTCCGGGCCGAGCCAAGCTTCCCTTTGATGGGCCGGGTTGAGGGTTTTAGATGGGTCTAACCGGGTCGGTTAAATTTATTTTTATAATTTTTTTACTGTATTTTAATTCATTGTTAAAATTGACTTTCACATCAGCTACAAGCAGAATAACTAAACAACAAAAGATAAATAAAGCAACTACCATACATGAAACATGGAATAATATTTCAATCATTATTCGAAATTATTATTATTTCCAACGACTAAAGAAAATTACGACAAAACAATTGTTTTTGTATAATCACAGACTCCTAATTATGTTGTAAAAATTTTCTAATAGTACCAACTGGAGCATTGTTAATAGCATCCTCCTGAATCCCACAATTGCATTTTCCATTCACACAAAAGGGAATAGCATCACGACATTGATACCAACAATCCTTCCATGTTGTGCACGGTTCATCTGAACCTTTCACACTCGACAAGCCTATAAGAAAATAAGAGTTAATTTTTTATAATAAAGTATTATAATTTTTTTTGTTTGAGTAAGGTAACATAAAAGTACTAAACTCATGTAAAATAAAATGTCACTTGACAATAATAGTATAATTTTATAGGCATATAAACAGATTATAAACTAGGATTTCATTTGAATGAGAGAGTAAAAGAGGGAGTAATACATATTGTGATAAGCATCAGACAAACAAAGGAAAGCAAAGTGATGGATGTCTTCTTCATTGCCATATTGAAATGTATGCAATAAATCTATTTTGAAATGTAGCTTGTACGTATACATATCCTCTTTCTTGTTATATATAGTTATGAGTATCAGTCTAATTCAAGGATTGTAATATGAAATGAGTTTGAAAAGATTGGCAAGTAATTTATTCACCATGGTTTGAGGAAGTTAGAAATTAATTTGGTTTCATAGTAGCATAAAACCACTTCCTTAGTTTGAGGCAACAAAATCTAATTGCACTTCCAATTATAATCAATAATACATAAACTTACCAAAATAAAGAAATGGAAAGAAAAAAGAAAAAGTCAAAGATGTGCATGTAGGCAAATAAATTTTCTGAGTCAAAGATCTATTGTGTTTTGAAGAACTTCTGAAAGTGTTTTTGACTACTTTTTATTTGAATAGCGCCTAACATGATTATCATGTTACACCCCACGTTTTCATACGTAAAGTATGTCGTAAGTCAGTTGATGTAAACTCGGAAATGAGATCATCTTTGGAACTACATAAAGTAAGTTAATCATGTTACCTTGGAGGTAATAAATATTTAAAATTATGAACTACAAGTACCAAGAGGGTTCGAAGGTTTAGAAGCTAAACGAATCGAACAAAATAAGTTTCGTTGAAATTAGTCGGTAAGTTGATAATATTATAACCCGTACTTTTAGGGTGATACTAGGCAACTTAACATGATAAGGAGGTGATGTTATGAGGTATTTTAGCCGTATTATAATAGTGTATTTTGTTTTTAAGTCAAACGAATTATGAAACAAAAGTCGACAAAAGTTGCCACAAGTTACGTTTATAATTTTACTTAAAATTTGGAATTAGGGATTGATCCACCCACCAATTAAATATCTATGAGTCTAGTTTCCAACGCATTAAACCGTTTGTCAATACGATATCGAAGTAGAGAGATATTTATATTTTTACGAAACTGCACAAGCAGCTTCCTTTGGGACCCACAAGATCGGTTGAGAATTATCTTGCTATATAAAATTGTGGACTTCATATCTAAGCCTTATTTTGACCAAAATCAAACCTAAAAGATCTTTCTAGACATCCTAAATACATCCTTAGGGTTTTGAAGAAATTCCACCATCCGCAACGTAAAATCAAGACGCGAACGCATCAACGCAATCCTTACGACATTTGTAAGACTTTGTCGTTCTCCTTTCTCCTTATAACTCATGTTTTGGAAAGAGCTAAATGGATAAGGAAGCTTATCACCTCTGTGTTTTATTTATACAAGCATAAGTAAGGGTGTGCATCAAAGGCAACAAGGTTTGGAAGCAAGAACACAAGAGGTATGTAGGGTTTTCATTTCATTTTCGGCATGATTTGGTCTAGCTAAGTTCTAGCCTTTCTTCTTAATCTTTTAAGAGATTTTCAAGGTAAATTTTATCATGTATTGTATCTTTGTATAGTATTCAATTCCATATGTGAAGTATGGCAGACACTAGTTTAGGTTAGAACTTAAAAACACAACAAAAATAAAAAGGGCGATTCTATGCTAGCTGGACTTCCGTTTGTTCTGTTCCTTTGATATTTTTATGTATACCTAACCCCCATCTTATCCTAATAGTTTTATTTAAGATTACAAGCTTAATTATCATGTCTTGATACTTAGATTATTCCTAAATCATATTTAGACTTTCATGTTACAAGTAAGCCATTATGAGTCGACATAACATTCATAATTCTACTTTGCCGATCGTTTGACACTATTATGGATAACTAGATCTCCTTTAGTTGATGTTATCATCTTGTCCGGGTATCCATTCTCATGTATATTGTGGTGCTTGTTGTTGTCTTTGGGGATCATCAAGTTTTAGGGGAAACTCTGTCGAAAGTTTTGGAAATTCGAAGAGTTGGACATATCTTGAGTTTCTTGGTTCTAAATTGATTATAGAGGGATCCTGATGAGTTAATTAGCCGTAGTATCTCATGTGCATACTCAATTTCTCCCTAAAATGAGAATAGGCTCCTCTGTCCAACTTATGGATGATGAGTGTTAGGTTACGATTGTGATTCTATTTATGGTTTCTTTCATAATCTCTTGAGTCCATATGATGCTGCCACATATGTTATGCCTCATACATGCTTACATTGATATGCTGGGGGATATAGCCCATAACTCAAGCGAATCCTATTGATTATATGCTGGGGAAGATAGCCCATAACACCGGCCGAGCTTATTGATTATATATTTACCTACTGAGGGAATATAGCCGATAACACCAGTCATGCAGATTATATATGCATATATAGCTACAATTTGCATTGTGTGACTATACATGAGGCTAGTTCAGATATACAGTTACTTGATTGGGGGGAAATAGCCCATAACGTCAGTCAGGTACCAGTTTAAATGGTAGTTCAGTTTCAGCACGATTTCATCTTAAACATCGGTTCAGTTCCAGAGTGGCTGCTAGTTCAGACTCTTGTTTAGCTTTCATCTTATATTTAGAGTTCCAGCTTACAGTCATGCTTTAGTATGCTCATATGCTTTCCACCCTACATACTTTGTACATATCGTATACACGTCCCTTCTGAGGCACTGCGTTTCATGTCGCGCAGGTACAGATAGATCAGCGCTTAAGTCACATCAGTAGCCCATCCACCAGCTATTGGAGTCACTCCACTTATTCCCAGAGTTACTTATCTTTTGGTATTTGTACAGTCAGCTAGTTTGGGTATGGCGGGGCCTTGTTCCGTCCAGTACTTGTTCAGTTCAGCACTCCTAGATGCTTGTAGATATGCACCTGTGCAGTTAGTATGTTTTTATATGTTAGCCTTGTCAGCTTTTCAAATTGTACAGTTCTTATCAGCTATGCTTCTACTTGTTCAGTTTATCTATTTATATTCATGATTAGTAGATTATCAACAAGTTTAGTGATGATCGGCACTTAGTGTCGGTTATCCGTCGCGACCCTAGGTTAGGTCGTGACAGATTATGTCCGACTCCCATCCTAAAAAGGATAAGTGATCGCTGCAAAATATATTTGGCTAAAGAATTCAGAGTCAAATACCAAAGATAACTAACGCTTAGCTATAATTATTCACTATCACTCAGAAAATAGGTTCAAACATTTTTCAAGTTAGAAAGTAATTTTGTCTATTTTATACTACTTAACTAACAAATACTAAAGCAATAAGATTATCAACTAAAGAGAATAAGGTATATTCATGAGTAAAAAACGTAGGATAGTGATTTCCCTAATTATTGGGATGAATGTCTAACGTGTTCATTATATTCTCTTGGAACTATTCTCCACGACGAGCGGACTTATATGGTAGATTATGGGGCACGTGAACCTATTGTCTCTAAGCCAAATTAGGTACTTTATGTATGTATTTTCTAGAATTAAACTTATATTATCTGTTGACACCCATAATCCAAAAAGGTTGAATGGTGCACTTGGTTAAATACTAAGTTATTTACCAAAGGAACAATAATTGATACCCATTTAGTATTTTTTTTCTTCTTTCTTTAATGGTGCACCCATATTCTAAAAATCTTAGGTTTCAATTTCTTAAAATTATTCTTTAGTACTAACTCCAGCTAACAACTTAAACGACTCATAAAGATCGTGCAAAGTTTTATTATCTCTAAACTCATTTTTAAATTCTTGCAATTAATCTCTTGATTACTCAAAAGTGACGTTTTTCAATAATAACCTAATCATACAATCATTCTCAAGCAAAATAAGATATAAGGGTACAATTTATCGAAAGTCCTTACAACAAAATATAGTTGAACCAATAGACTCTATTTATAACGATTCAATTATTTAAAAAATATTGTCAAACAGTTCTCCCAATATATAAGTGATTCCATCATAATCCTAGATGAGAAGTTTAGGTACTCACAATTGTACTAAAAACACATAAAATATTGTTAAAACAATATTTAATAGCAAAAATAGAAAAGTAGAGAAAAAGTATTTGATTCGTCTTGTGGGGTGGACTTGCTGATGTTCCAAGGTCAAATTTGCTTTCACAATGGTGTTTCTTATCTTTTCGGGTCGAGTATGACGGCTAAAAATAGGTTTAAACCCTTTTATATGACCATAAATTTTGCCTAGACAAAAATACCCAACATTTAAAATTGCGAGAAATTAAGCCTTTGTGCCATGGAGCTGCGGCGCGGGAAATGGGTGAGAAAATACTCAATGAATTTCGTCTATCACCAATGAATTTATACGCAATAAGATTACACCATTAAACTCAATTGAATATTTTTTAACCTTCAAAACACTTAAAACACTCTAAAGTCAGGGTAAAACACATCAAATTACATGTAAATATTATCACGATTCAAACTTAACGTGTATCTGTTCATAAATAAATATATAAAAAATTGTAGTAATTTGTTTTTCTCTTTAATTTCCAATTTTTTTTCTCGATGATAGTTTCATAATACGATTCTTAATCCTAATTGCTTTTGGTTATTAAATATCTATGCTTTGTGTGAACCCCACTTATTTATTGCTTGAGCTATGCCACATTGACCCAAAAGTATGCATATATATCATGTGTGTTTGTTCTATATGTAGGACTTCACTTTTCAATTTTGATATATGCTACTTTATTGAGCTTTGAATGATGTTTTTTTTTAATTTGGTTGTTATCTGTTTCAATTGATTTGCAAGATTGTACTGTGTGCTTAACAAAAACCGAAGAGATGATCTTGACTTACAATATTTTTTGTTAATTAAAGAGGGTAGAAAAGCAAAAAAAAAAAATATTAAGGTATTTTCTGGCCACTATAATTTTTATCTCACTATGGCTTGTCTAATGAAAGTTTTTCAAGACGGCAGCCCAATCAAAATTTCAACAAATAAACTTCTTTAGCAACCATTTGTGTTTCTAGGAAAGTACGAATTGTCCTTCGTTGGCATCACAGTATAGGAATAACAAGTTGCAGCATTGGTGCACTTGATAAAAGTGCCCAAAAATTGATGAGCTGATGATCCTCACCCCTTTCGTTAAAGTAGAACATGTCAAATTTTAATTTTGTTATCGAACTTATACTCCATAATATTTCCAAGTTTGCATATATATATATATATATATATATATATATATATATATATATATATATATATATGATAATTTAGTTTTATAAAGTACAAAAAATTGAATGAATTTAACGTTGATTGTATCACAACTGAAATGAGAGAACCCCATAAAATATACTTCCCCCGTCCCGATTTATGTGACTCCTATTTTTTAGCCAGCCCACTTTTTATATTTGGTAATAATTCAACTTTAGATTTTCCATTTTACCCTTAATGAGATAATTTCTAACCACATGAGTTTCTCTCATTTGTTTTAGATCATAAGTTTCAAAAGTCTTTCTTTATTTCATAAACTCTTTGTCCAGTCAAACACTTTCAAATATATCGGGACGAAGAGAGTATAATTTATGTGAGAAAAATAAATGATAAGTTAGATTATGAGATATAGTTATGTGACTAACTAATGAATATAGAAATATAATTCAGTAAAAATGTAAAATAAGATTGACAGAAAACTATTTTGGTTATATTAATTAGAGGAAGAAATTGAGTTATTAAAAATTAATATGACAATAAAGATATAAATTTATCAATAATAAGAAATAATTATACAAATAATATACTATATATAGAGAAATAGTAATTTTGGGGTCCTTAATAGTGGCAGAGCCAAAAATTTTATTAAGGGTGTCAAAATATATAAAAGTAAACATACCAGAAAACTAAGGGGAGTCAACACATACTATATATACATATAAATATTTTTTTACGTAACTATATGTGATGACCCAAAAGGTCATCTTATATTTTAGAACTCTAATCTGTGTCCTTAAGCCTTAAAAATCTCGTTTTACCCTCCTCGATTTGTGTGCACAGTCTGGGCAGGTTTCCGGAAAGCTTTTATGTTGAAAACTAATGAAAATAAGAATTTTTTACTTAAAAGTTGATTTTAGATTATTTCGGTCAACATTTTTTATAAATGGGCCCGAATCCATATTTTGACGATCCCGGTGGGTCCGTATCGAATTGTGGGACCTGGGCGTATGCCCGGAATCGAATTCGGAGCTCCCTAGCTCAAATTATGAATTTTTGATGAAAATTAAAAGTTTGAAAATGAATTATTTTTTAGAATTGATTGATATTTGGCATTGTTAGTATCGGGTTCTATTTTGGTTCCGGAGCCCGGTACAAGTTCGTTATGATATTTAAAACCTGTCTATAAAATTTGGTGAGAAACGGAGTTGATTTGACGTGATTCGGACGTCTAGTTGAGAAAATAAAAATTTTAAAGTGTTCTTGAAAATTTTATTTGATTTGGTACTAAATTCGTAGTTCTAGGTGTTATTTTGGCGATTTGATCGCGCGAGCAGGTCCGTATGCTGTTTTTAGACTTATGTGCATATTTGGTTTGGAGCCCCGAGGGCTCCGGTGAGTTTCGGATAGGTTACGAAGTGATTTGCACTTAGAAAATTTGAGATTTTTGTTGCAGCAGTTGTTCTAGTGTGCCCTTCTTCGCGTTCGCGTAGGTAGTGTCGTAAACGCAAAAGGTAAAATGGGGCAGGGGAATTTTCTTCTTCGCGAACGCGAAGCGTTGGGGGTGGTACCCTTCGCGAACACGATCTGTCTCACGCGAACGCGATAGTTTAAAGGACCTGGGGGAGAGGGGTCATGTTCTTCTACGCGAACGCGTCGACGGGGTCACGAACGCGAAGGCTTGGGGGGAGATGCCTTATGCGAACGCGTAGGAAGACTCGCGAACGCGAAGGCCTTAGGCTGCTGTGCATCGCGAACGTGACAGGCCTCTCGCGAACGCGATGAAGGCCTGTCTAGTGACTTAAAACACACTCCAAATACGGGTTTTAAGCCATTTCTTCAACATCAAGAACCAAACGGGTAGAGGCGATTTTTCAAGAGTCATTTCTTCCCCAAATTGTTGGTAAGTGATTCTAAACTATTTTTTTTCAATTATCCATTACATTTCTTGAATTTTTAACCAAAAATCTAGAGTTTTCATGGTAGAATTAATGATTAGGGTAGAAACTAGGGATTTCGGGAATTTGGAGATTTAGACCTTAATTTGGGGTCGGATTCCAAAACCAATTATATATTCGGGCTCGGGGATGAATGGGTAAAAGGATTTTGGTCCGAACCTTGGGTTTTGACCAAGCGGGTTCAAGGTCGATTTTTTGACTTTTTGGAGGAAAATTTAAAAAATTTAATTTATGAAATATAATTAATTCCTTTAGCAATATTTGATATTATTGAGTCATTTTTGAATAAATACGAGTGGTTTGGAGGTGAATTCCAAAGGAAAAGCTGTGATTGAGAATTAAGTGGTCTTCGGAGCAAGGTAAGTATTGTGTCTAACTTTGGCTTGAGGGAATAGGTATTGTGTGAGTATTTGCTACGTATTTTATTGTTGAATACGATGTATAGTTGAGGTGAAGAGCATCTATACGTTGTGGTCGAGTCATAGCATGCGAGTAAAATTCCATTTCTTGCAAATCTGTAGTCTAAAATCTTGTTATCCATGCTTAATGTTGTTGTTGAAATATTGGGAGGCTTGTATCCGGTTCCCCCAAGGTAGATAAAATTGTGAATATTAATTCGAGGTCGAGATGTTAAATTGTGAAAGTAATCATTGATGAAATATTGATTTCTTGTGAAACTTCTCTCTATCCGTGGTTATTGAATCTGTGAATTGTGAGGAAGAGTGTAAAGCACGAAGGGTGATGCCGTGCATAATTTAATTATATTATGAAGAAGAGTGTAAAGCACGAAGGGTGATGCCGTACATAATTTAATTATATTGTGAGGAAGAGTGTAAAGCACGAAGGGTGATGCCGTACATAATTTAATTATATTGTGAGGAAGATTGTAAAGCACAAAGGGTGATGTCGTGCATAATTTAATTATATTGTGAGGAAGAGTGTAAAGCACGAAGGGTGATGCCGTGCAGTTTTAATTGCTTAATTCGTTTAAGTATTTTATGTTTAATTCTGTCTTTTCATTATTCTCACTCTTTATGTTGTATTACCCCACTGTATGTGTCATTCCCATTATTTTTGCTTTATTGCTTTATTTACTGTCGTTGCCACTAGCATGATTATACTGTTCAGGTTATATGTGGGTGTCTTGTCCTAGCCTCGTCACTACTTCGCCGAGGTTAGGCTCGACACTTACCATTACATGGGGTCGGTTGTACTGATGCTGCACTCTGCACTTTCTGTGCAGATTTTGATACCGGCTCAGGTTAATTGAGATTTTCTTCTTGTCCGCTGTCCGTAGACTCAAGGTAGATCTGTCGGCGTTCACAGACCTTGAATTCCCCGTCTATCTTTTATGTCTTACTATTTTCTTTCATTCAGGCAGTTGTATTTCTTTCAGACTATTACTTGTCGTAAATTCTAGAATACTCGTGAATGGTGATTCCAGATCCGGGTGGTAGTAGTTAATATAGTTTTATGATATTCCGCACTTATTATATTTCATCTTAGTTAATTATTTTTAATTACTGAATGAAAATAAGGAATTGGTTAATGATTCTCTAACGTTGGCTTGCCTAGCAAGTGAAATGTTAGGCGCCATCACGGTCGTGACAGTTGGTATCAGAGCACTAGGTTGCCTAGGTCTCACGATTCACGAGCAAGCTTAGTAGAGTATTGAGGATCAGTACGGAGACGTCTGTACTTATCTTCAAGAGGCTATGAAGTTTAGGAACAAGTTTCACTTCTTTTCTTCTCTGTCGTGCAATTTTGCTTTCTCAATGCTAATTGAACTCTTCTACTCTTATTCTCTCGCAGATGGCGAGAACACGTACCGCTTCCTCAGCTGAGCAGTAGCCAGAGCCTCCAGTGGCAGCTCCTACGCGGGGCAAAGGTCGAGGTCGAGGCCATGCTAGAGGCCGAGGCACGGGCAGGGCTCAGCCTAGAGCCTGAGCAGCAGCCCTAGAAGTGGAGCCTCAGATAGAGCTTGAGGACGAGGTTCCAGTCCAGACTGTTCCTGCCGAACCAGCTCAGGTTCCGGAGGGGTTCATTGCCACCCCAGTACTTCAAGACGCTTTGGTCCGTTTGGTGGGCCTTATGGAGAGTGTGGCACAGACTGGCACATTTTCCATGGCACCACCAGTCTCTCAGGCTAGAGGAGGAGCCCAGACTCCTACCACTCCCACTCCAGAGCAGATAGCTCTCCAGTATCAGGCTCCAGTAGCTCAGCCAGTCGGATTAGTTCAGCCGGTTATTGCGGCACAGGTCGGAGATGGGCCATCTATATCTTCTGATACCTTATGGAGATTAGACAGGTTTATCAAGCTCTTTCCTGTTCACTTCAGTGGTGCTCCTTCAGAGGATCCCCAGGAGTATGTTGACCGTTGTCAAGAGGTTTTACGGAACATGGGTATAGTGGAGACCAATGTGGTCGATTTTGCTGCATTTTAAATGACTGGTTCCACCAAGAAATAGGGGAGAGATTACTTGTTGACTAGACCAGCTGTGTCGCCTGCTCTTACTTGGGACCAGATCTCTCAGCTCTTCATAGAGAAGTTTCTGCCTATCACATTGAGAGAGGAGCGTCGCCGTTGTTTGAGCATCTCCAGCAGGGCAGTATGACTGTTGCTCAGTGTGAGACCCGTTTTGTTGATTTGGCCCCTCATGCTAATCTTTTGCTTCCCACCGAGAGAGAGAGGGTGAGGAGGTTTATTGATGGACTTGCTCAGCCTATCAGATTGCAGATGGCTAAGGAGACTGGGAGTGAGATTTCTTTTCAGTCGGATGCTAATGTCGCCAGACGAGTCGAGCTGGTTCTTACTCAGGGAGGTCAGGGGTCTGACAAGAGACCTCATCATTCCGGTGAGTTCAGCAGTGCCTCATTTAGAGGAAGGAGTACTTTTGGTAGAGGCCATCCTCCCAGGCCGCTTCATTCAGCGCTCCAGGCATCCCACGGTGCCTCAGGTGGTCGTGGACCTCAAATGCATTATTTCGACCAACTAGCCTATAGTGCACCACCATCTCCTATTAGTGCACCTTCACTCCAGAGTCATCAGGGTGGTTATTCAGGTCGACAGGGTCAGTTTCAGGGTCAGCAGTCACAGCAGCCGAAGTTATGTTATACTTGTGGTGATCCGAGGCATATTGCTAGATTTTATCCTCGGGCAACGGGCAGCTCACAGCATCAGAGTTCTCGTGCCATGGTTCCGACACCAGTTGTTGCACCACCTGTTCAGCCAGCCAGAGGCATGGGTCAGGTAGCCAGAGGTAGAGGCTAGACTGTTAGAGTTGGAGGTCAGGCCATTAGATGTGGAGACCAGCCAGCTAGAGGTCATCCCAAGGACGTAGTTCAGGGTGGTGGGGCCCAGCCCCAGTGTTATGCTTTCCCAGCCAGGCCTGAGGCTGAGTCATCTGACGTTGTTATCACAGGTACTATTTCAGTTTATAGTAGAGATGCTTCAGTTCTATTTGATCCGGGATCTACTTACTCCTATGTGTCATCCTATTTTGCTTCCTGTTTGGTTGTGCCCCGTGATTCTTTGAGTGCTCCTGTGTATGTGTCCACACAAGTGGGAGATGCTATTTTTGTAGATCGTGTTTATCGTTCGTATGTGGTCACCATTAGGAGTCTTGAGACTCGTGTAGATCTTCTACTTCTCGACATGGTTGATTTTGATGTCAGACTGGGTATGGATTAGCTGTCACCTTATCATGCTATATTAGATTGTCACACTAAGACAATGACCTTAGCCTTGCAGGGGTTGCCTCGATTAGAGTAGAGAGGAAATCTTGGCCATTCTACCAACAGGGTTATCTCTTATGTGAAGGCTAGACATATGGTCGAGAAGGGGTGTCAAGCTTATTTGGCTTATGTCCGCGATTCTAGTGCGGAGGTTCCTTTCCATAGATTCGGTGTCGGTTGTTCGTGAGTTTCCAGAGGTGTTTCCTGCAGACCTGTCGGGGATGCCACCTGACATGGATATTGATTTCTGCATTGATTTTGCTTCGGGCACTCAACCTATTTCCATTTCTCCATATCACATGGCCCCGCCAGAGTTGAAAGAATTGAAGGAGAAGTTGCAACATTTGCTTGATAACGGCTTCATTAGACCTAGTGTCTCGCCCTGGGTACACCTGTGTTGTTTATGAAGAAGAAAGATAGATCGATGAGGATGTGTATAGATTATCGGCAGTTGAACAAAGTCACCATCAAGAACAAATATCCATTACCGAGGATTAATGATTTATTTGATCAACTTCAGGGTGCCAAGGTGTTTTCAAAGATTGATTTGACATTTGGTTACCATCAGTTGAGGATTTGGGTATTCAATGTTCCTAAGACAGCTTTTCGGACTCGGTATGGGCATTATGAGTTTCTAGTGATGTCATTTGGGCTGACATATGCCCCAGCAGCATTCATGGATTTGATGAATCAAGTGTTCACACCCTACTTGGATTCCTTTATGGTTGTGTTTATTGATGATATCTTGATCTACTCCCACATTCGAGAGGAGCATGAGCAGCACCTTCGGATCGTTCTTCAGACTTTGAAGGACAGCCAGTTATATGCTAAGTTCTCAAAATGCGAGTTTTGGTTGAGTTCAGTTGCTTTCTTGGGTCACGTTGTATCAGTAGAGGGTATTCAGGTGGATCCTAAGAAGATTGAGATAGTCCAAAACTGGCCTAGACCCATATCAACTACAGAAATCTGTAGTTTCCTGGGTTTGGCGCATTATTACTGTCGATTCGTGGATGGGTTTTCGTCCATAGCAGCCCCGTTGACCGGATTGACCCAGAAGGGTGCCCCGTTCAGGTGGTCAGACGAGTGTGAAGCGAGCTTTCAAAAGCTCAAGATTGCTTTGACTACGGCACCGGTATTGGTGTTACCCACAGGTTCAGGATCTTATACAGTATACTATGACGCATCTCGTATTGGTCTGGGAGCGGTATTGATGCAGGGTAGCAAGGTTATTGCATATGCTTCACGGTAGTTGAAGGTTCACGAGAAGAATTACCATGTTCATGATCTAGAACTGGCAGCCATTGTTCAGCGCTGAAAATTTGGAGGCACTATCTTTACGACGTGCCATGTGAGGTATTCACTGATCATCGAAACTTGCAGTATTTGTTCAAGCAGAAGGAACTCAATTTGAGGCAGAGAAGGTGGTTGGAGCTATTGAAAGACTATGATATCACCATATTGTATCATCCCGGGAAAGCCAATGTGGTGGCCGATGCTTTGAGTAGAAAATTAGCTGGTATGGGTAGCCTTGCATATGTTCCAATGGGTGAGAGACCGCTTGCATTGGATGTTCAGGCCTTGGCCAACCAGTTCGTGAGGTTGGATGTTTCTGAGCCCAGCCGTGTTCTAGCTTGTATAGTTGCTCGGTCTTCTTTGTTTGCGCGCATCAGAGATTGGCAGGATGACGATCTTTATTTACTTATCCTTAGAGACAGTGCGGCATGATGGTGCCAAGCAGGTTACTGTTGGAGATGACGGAGTTTTGAGGATGCAGGGTCGTATCTGTGTGCCTAATGTGGATGGACTTCGTAAGTTGATCCTTGAGTAGTCCCACAGTTCCCGGTATTCTATTCATTCGGGCGCCGCCAAGATATATCAGGACTTGAGGCAGCATTATTGGTGGAGGCAAATGAAGAAGGACATAGTTGCCTATGTAGCTCGGTGCCTAAATTGCCGGCAGGTAAAGTATGAGCATCAGAGACCTGGTGGTTTACTTCAGAGGTTAGATATTCCTGAGTGGAAGTGGGAGCGTATCGCTATGGATTTTGTTGTTGGACTCCCACGGACTCAGAGGAAGTTCGATGCAGTTTGGGTTATTGTGGATAGGCTGACTAAGTCAGCGCATTTCATTCTTGTGGCAGTTACCTATTCCTCGGAGCGGTTAGCAGAGATTTATATTCGGGAGATAGTCCGTCTTCACGTTGTGCCCATGTCTATCATTTCCGATCGAGGTACACAGTTTACCTCACTCTTTTGGAGGGCAGTTCAGCGTGAGTTGGGTACGCGGGTTGAGTTGAGCACAACATTTCATCCTCACATGGACGGGCAGTCCGAGCGTACTATTCGAATCTTGGAGGATATTCTCTGTGCTTGTGTTATAGACTTCGGAGGATCGTGGGATCAGTTCTTGCCCCTTGCAGAGTTCGCCTACAACAACAGCTACAAGTCGAGCATTCAAATAGCTCCTTATGAGGCATTATATGGTAGGGGGTATTGGTCGCCAGTTGGGCGGTTCGAGCCGGGAGAGGATCGGGGGCACATACTTAGTACAGGATGCCTTGGATAAGGTCAAGATTATTCAGGATCGACTTCCACAGCTCAGTCCAGGCAGAAAAGTTATGACGACCGTAGAGTTCGTGATATTGCATTCATGGTCGGAGAGAAAGTGTTACTTCGGGTATCACCCATGAAGGGTGTAATGAGGTTCGGAAAGAGGGGCAAGTTGAGCCCTAGGTATATCGGACCTTTTGAGATTCTGCAGAGAGTGGGAGAGGTGGCTTACAGGCTTGCGTTGCCACCTAGTTTATCAGCTGTTCATCAGGTATTCCATGTGTCCATGCTTTAAAAGTATCACGGCGATCCGTCCCATGTGTTAGATTTCAGCTCTGTCCAATTGGACAAGGATTTGACTTACGAAGAGGAGTCGGTGGCAATTCTAGCCCAGTTTGCTAGTTAAGATCAAAGAGCTACCCTCCGGTTCGAGTCCAGTGGATAGGTCAGCCTATTGAGGTAGCTATTTGGGAGTTCGAGTCCGATATGCGGAGTAGATATCCCCACTTTTTCACCAGCCCAGGTACTTTTCTATGTCCGTTCGAGGACGAACGATTTTAGAGGTGGAGAATATGATGACCCAAAAGGTCATCTTATGTTTTAGAACTCGAATCTGCACTCTTAAGCCTTAAAATCTTATTTTTGCCCTCCTCTATTTGCGTGCGTAGTCCGGACAGGTTTACGCAAAGCTTTTATGTTGAAAACTAATGAAAATAAGAATTTTTGCCTTAAAAGTGGGCTTTAGTTGACTTCGGTCATCATTTTTGATAAATGAGCTCGGATCCTATTTTGATGGTCCCAGTGGGTCCGTATCGAATTATGGGACCTGGGCGTATGCCCGGAATCGAATTTGGAGGTCCCTGACTCAAATTATGAATTTTTGATGAAAATTAAAAGTCTGAAAATGAATTATTTTTAAGAATTGATTGATATTTGGCATTATTAGTATCGAGTCTGTATTTTGGTTCCGGAGTTATGATATTAAGACCTGTCTGTGAAATTTGGTGAGAAACGGAGTTGATTTGACGTGATTCGGACGTCCAGTTGAGAAAATAGAAATTTTAAAGTGTTCTTGAGAATTTCATTTGATTTGGTACTAATTTCGTAGTTCTAGGTGTTATTTTGGCGATTTGATCACGCGAGCAGGTCTGTATGATGTTTCTAGACTTATGTGCATGTTTGGTTTGGAGCCCTGAGGGCTCCGATGAGTTTCGGATATGCTACGGGGTGATTTGCACATAAAAAATCTAAGATTTTTATTGCAGCAACTGTTCTGGTGTGCCCTTCTTCGTGTTCGCGTAGGTAGTATCGTGAACGCGAAAGGTAAAATGGGGCAGGGGAATTTTCTTCTTCGCGAACGCGAAGCGTTGGGAGTGGTACCCTTCGCGAACGCGATCTGTCTCACGTGAACGCGATAATTTAAGGGACCTGGGGGGAGAGGCGTCATGTTCTTCTATGCAAACGTGTCCACGGGGTCGCGAACGCAAAGGCTTTGGAGGATCTGCCTTACGCGAACGCGAAGGCCTTAGGCCACTGTGCATCGCGAACGCGACAGGCCTCTCGCGAAAGCGATGAAGGCCTGTCCAGTGACTTAAAATAGACTCCAAATACGGGTTTAAGCCATTTTTTTAATATTTTTCAAGAACCAAACGGGTAGAGGCGATTTTTCATGAGTCATTTCTTTCCCAAATTATTGGTAAGTGATTCTAAACAATTTTTTTTCAATTACCCATTACATTTCTTGAATTTTCAACCAAAGATCTAGAGTTTTCATGGTAGAATTAGGGGTTAGGGTAGAAACTTGGAATTTCAGGAATTTGGGGATTTAAACCTCAATTTGGGTTCGGATTCCAAAACTAATTATATATTCGGGTTCGGGGATGAATGGGTAAAAGGATTTTGTTCCGAACCTCGGATTTTGACCAAGCGGGCCCGGGGTCAATTTTTCGATTTTTTGGAGGAAAATTTGGAAAATTTAATTTATAAAATATAATTAATTCCTTTAGCAATATTTGATATTATTGAGTCATTTTTGAATAGATACGAGTGGTTTGGAGGTGAATTCCAAAGGAAAGGCCGTGATTGAGGATTTAGTGACCTTCGGAGCGAGGTAAGTGTTGTGTCTAACTTTGGCTTGAGGGAATAGGTATTGTGTGAGTATTTGCTACGTGTTTTGTTATTGAATACGATGTATAGTTGAGGTGACGAGTATCTATACGTTGTGGTCGAGTCATAGCATGCGAATAAAATTTTATTTCTTGCAAATTTATAGTCTTAAATCTTGTTATCCATGCTTGTTGTTGTTGTTGAAATATTGGGAGACTTGTATCCGGTTCCACCAAGGTCGATAAAATTGTGAATATTGATTTGAGGTCGAGATGTTAAATTGTGAAAGTAATCATTGATAAAATAATAATTTCTTGTGAAACTTCTCTCTAACCGTGGTTATTGAATCTGTGAATTGTGAGGAAGAGTGTAAAGCACGAAGGGTGTTGTCGTGCATAATTTAATTATATTGTTCTTATCAGCTATGCTTCTACTTGTCGTGCATAATTTAATTATATTGTGAGGAAGAGTGTAAATTACGAAGGGTAATGTCGTGCATAATTTAATTATATTGTGAGGAAGAGTGTAAAGCACGAAGGGCGATGTCGTACATAATTTAATTATATTGTGAGGAAGAGTGTAAATCATGAAGGGTGATGCCGTACATAATTTAATTATATTGTGAGAAAGAGTGTAAAGCACGAAGGGTGATACCATGCATAATTTAATTATATTGTAAGGAAGAGTATAAAGCACAAAGGGTGATGCCGTGCAGTTTTCCTTGCTGTTTTTATTGCTCAATCCGTTTAAGTATTTTCTGTTTAATTCTGTCTTTTCATTATTCTCACTCTTTATGTTGTATTCCCCCACTGTATATTCCCTTCCCATTATTTTTGCGTTATTGCTTTATTTACTGTCGTTGCCACTAGCACGATTATACTGTTCAGGTTATATGTGGGTGTCTTGTCCTAGCCTCGTCACTATTTCGCTGAGGTTAGGCTCGACACTTACCAGTACTTGGGGTCGGCTGTACTGATGTTGCACTCTGCACTTTTTGTGCAAATTTTGATACCGACTCAGGTTGATCGAGATTTGCTTCTGGTCTGCAGTCCGGAGACTCAAGGTAGATTTGTCGGCGTTCACAGACCTTGAAGTCCCCGTCTATCTTTTATGTCCTACTGTTTTCTTTCATTTAGACACTTGTATTTCTTTCAGACTATTACTTGTCGTAAATTATAGAATGCTCGTGAATGGTGATTTCAGATCCGGATGGTAGTAGTTAATACAGTTTTATGATATTCCGCACTTATTATATTTTATCTTATTTAATTATTTTTAATTATTGAATGGAAATAAAGAATTGGTTAATGATTCTCTAACGTTGGCTTGCCTAGCAAGTGAAATGTTAGGCGCCATCACGGTCCCGTCGGTGAGAAATTTCGGGTCGTGACACTATACAGTGTATTTTTCCTGCAAAGGGTGTCATTTGACACCCCTTCCTATAAGGTGGCTCCGCCACTTGTCCTTAAATTCTTGGCGCCTAAAGCAAGCAGTGGCGGAGCCACATACATCAAAGGGGTGTCAACCGACACCCCTTCGCCGAAATATACTGTATAACTGGGTAATGTTTTAAAAAATATGTGTGTATATATATATATATATATATATATATATATATATATATATATATATATATATATATATATATATTATATAATGACATCACTTGACTTTTTGATTAATTTATTTCTTTATATTTTAATTACCTTAATGAAAATTCTGATTCACCAATGAGAGCAAGTGCTTCACTTGCTTTATGGTATGGCCGTCCATGCTTCATCGACGCAGCCGCATGGACTTATCATTGATACATTTGCTTACTCCCTACTATAGAAAAATAGTGACTACGCCATAGCAAAGGTTATTCATATATTGATTACCCTTAAAAGTACAATTGAGGTAAAAGGTCAATATAAATAGCAAAAGGTCACTTCAGAGAGTTTACAACATTGAAAAATTAGGTCCATCCAATTTCCAAATTATTACTCGCTCTGTTTAAATTTAGATGATTTAGTTTGATCTGGTACGAAATTTAAGAAAATAAAGAAGACTTTTAAATTCTGTGATCTTAAAAGCTTAAGGGGTTGAATTCTGTGATCTTAAAAACTTAAGGGGTAGAAGCTTTGTGGGGCCATGATATTTGTGTAGTTACAAAAGCTTCTCATTAAGGGTAAAATGGGCAAAATGAAGAGTTTAAAGCTAAATTATTTTCAAATTTAAAAATATGTCATTTTTTGGAACGGACTAAATAGGAAAGTATTTCATCTAATTTGAAACGGAGGGAGTAGTACTAAGTATTTGCTAGACCTTTCACTAACTTTCCCTACCTATAATTCTAGTGATCACACTTATTTTATGTTACAAAATTTAATTTGAGGGTAGGTTGAACATCTGTCTCTCTAAAAGATTTCTTTTCATTTCCAAAACTAGCCATTTTTTTCTCTTTTGTGTAAAGACAAAAACAATGTCTACATCCAAGAAGAAAACGTTACTTATCTTTCAATCTCAACTTGGTTATCGAAATTCAAAATAAATGTTCTTTCAGCATGTAATATTTAAAATGAAATATATGTGATGGAGAATAATTCAAATGGCAAAGGGTTCACATTAGATTAATGGACGTAATTCTTGATTTTCCTCTGAAGATACGTTTTGTGGACATACTAATTCTCAAGTTGGAATTTAAAGACTAATGACTCATAAGAAGTAATTATCGGTGCTCCTATAGTTTTTCTTGAAAAATCACAAGGTCAATCTAACCATGTGAATGACCCAAACTTAATTCTCCATTTTGGTACTACAGACTTTTATACTACAATAAAATAAAGTGGTTAAGGATGAAAGAATACTTAACACTAACTATTGTTGGTTTGAGTCCTTTTGTATGGAGTCGTATTTATTAGGGAGTATTTTACCTTCCAATGTGGGACTTTTCGATGCAAATTCGAGTTGAATTGGCTTCAATACTAATACCGGACAAAAGGCACAGGGTAACTCGATGTACAAGACATCCCGCATAGGGTTCGCTGAAGGCCGCACCCAGGGGCGAAGGTACATAACCCTAAGGGTGGTCAACTGACCATCCTTCGTCGAAAAATTACATTGCATATATAGGCAAAATATTAGATTTTAATGGTATATAATATATATTGAACACCCTTTATTGGGATTTTATTTATTTATTTCAAGTTTGAACACCCTAGATAAAATTTCTGGCTTCGCCACTGGCTGCATGCACCCCAAGAGATGTGATGTAGACATCCTACACAAGCATTAGTACCGGTTGCTTTCACTGCTCGAATACGTAACATATAAATTACACAGAGATAATTTTAACATTGCTCCAAAACTTTCACGGCAAACTAAAAAGAAAGATGTTCGCTTGGCAACAAATGTGAGCAAAGAATTTCTATATGTCTTCATCAGAGTGGGTTTTTTGCTGAAAGGACGGAAATGTAGCACATGGAACACTTAGACATCGAGGTTGATAGTTTGACATAATTTCCATTGAAATTTCAAACAAGTAGGTGTAATAGTATATTAGAATATTATTGATTTTCAGTAGAAATTATATAGTATAATTACTTTTTGAGAAGAACTATAACAGAGTTTTCTTCTCTTTTGGTAATAAATCTTAAGAGAAGATTGTGCCTTTAGAAATCAACAGTCAATGTTAGATTTATATGATGCACTATAACTAATTTTTTGGGGCAAATCAACATATTACTAAAAATTTGACATCTTTATATCAGTATTTATACTCTATCTTGAAAAATGACACCTAAGTTCGTCAAAGATGTAAATATATCCTAGAAAACTCCTTAATTTATAAGGACTCAATAACGTGTTATATGAATTTTTTAACATAAGGGAGATTATAGCACTGTGTTTTTTAAATTTAGGTTTCTTTAAAATTATGGAATTACTGCATTTCGCAGTACCTACCACATCTATATAAAGTTAGTGTTAATTCTCGAGTATGAAAATAATTTAAGTCGGTATGAAGAAAAATATGACCCCGAACGAATTAAATTTCAGCAATCATGTGTTTTTTATCCATAGTTTTAGGAATAACATGTGTTTTTTTCATAACTGTTGACATTATCTCTGCCAACTAAAAACCACAAAAGAAAATGGATCACTCCTTAATTCATCAAATGAGGCCGACTTTTCGATTAATTAGTCAAATATGTTGATTTCAAATTTTAACTGCCAATTTTTGTATTTGTCTCCCGGAAGTCATTCTATTAGTCTAAAACGTTTTCACTTGAATAGTGAATATTCCCAAGGCTAATTTTTATGGAAGACTCCCTCTACACTTAGGCTTCATTTGTTTATATTATAATTAAAATGTATGAATTTAAATATATATTTTATTATAAAAATGCTCTCTTTACATCGATCAAGCACTATCAAGATCTTTGTTTTCAGTATCTGAATAAGTATAATTTATCTTTATTTAAACTGTAATAATATAAGATTCAAATAGAGCAATAATTAAATATTATATCTATAAACTATTGAAAAATTCTTATTTAAATGGTATTGTAAAAACTGTTTGTTTGATAAAACATTATGTGATGACCCAAAATGTCATCTTTAAATTTAATTATTAATTCTGTGTTCTAAGATATGAAAAAGTACTAATTATCATTTCCCGACTTGCGTGCGCAGTCCTTACAATTTTCCGGAAAGTTTTTATTTGAAAAATGGATTAAAATGTGAAATAGAGTTTTAAAACTCAACTGAGTTGACTGTGGTCAATATTTTGAGCAAACGGACTCGGATCAGTATTTTGACAGTTCCGGTAGATCCGTATCGTGATTTGGGACTTGGGCGTATGCCCGGAATCGAATTCTGAGGTCCCTAGCCCGAGATATGAAATTTTGATGAAAAATTAAAAGTTTGAAAGCTTAATGATTTTTAAGAATTTATTGATGTTGGATTTATTGACACCGAGTCCGTATTTTCGGTCTGGAGTCCGGTATAGGTCCACTATAATAATTATGACTTGTCTGCCAAATTTGGTGAGAATCAGAGTTGATTTGACGTGATTCGGACGTCCGGTTGTGAAAATATAAGTTTTAAAGTTTTCTTGAAAATTCCATTAGATTTGGTGTTCAATTTGTAATTCTAGGTGTTATTTTGGCGATTTGATCGCGCGAGCAAGTTCGTATGATGTTTTAGGACTTGTGTGCATGGTTGGTTTGGAGCCCCGAGGGCTCGGGTGAGTTTCAGATGCTCAACGGACCATTTTGGACATAAGGAAGATGGCAGATTTCTGGTGTTTTGTTGCAGAAATTTTACTCATCGCGATCGCGTGAAGTCGTTCGCGATCGCTTAAGCAATCTGAGAGGCCATCCAAAGTTGTTCTTCGCGTTCACGAATTTGAGGACGCGATCGCGTATGGGGTGTGAAGTGGTGCTTCGTGAATGCGTGGCCAAGGTCGCATTCGCGTAGAGTTAAAGAGGCTAAAGTTGAGCCACGCACTTTACTCATCGCGATCGTATGAGGACGTTTGCGATCGCGTAAGTCTGTGAGTCAAAGCATCGCGTTCGCGTGGTGTTTTACGCATTCGCGAAGAGCAGAAAGCTGAGCAGCCAAAAATGTGCTTCGCGATTGCGAAGCATTGTACGCGATCAGATAAGGTAAAAATCCAAGAAACGGAACTTAAGTTCTGGAAAATAGGATTCGTCCGATTTTCAACTATTTTCCATTTTTGAGCTCGGATAAGGCGATTCTTGGGCGATTTTTACGGAAAAATATAGGGGTAAGTGTTCCTTATCCTATATTAATTATATTTCATGATTCCATACTCATTTATATCATGAATCCGTGAATTTATGGAGGAAAAATCAGATTTTTATAAAATCTTCCAAAAACGAAAATTTAAGATTTGAGGGTCCATTTGACATCGGAATTGGATAATTTTTATATGGTTGGACTCGTCTCGGAATGGGTGTTCGGATTTCGTAAGTTTTTTCGAGATTTGAGACGTGGGCTCCACTGTCAAGTTTTAAAGTGAATTTCGGATTTTTATCTGGAAAATTAGTAAATTCATATGAAATTAATTCCTATGATTCGTATTGAGTATATCGAATTGTTTGTGAATAGATTTGAAGCTTTTGGAGAAAACTTTAAAAGAAAAAGTTATGGTCGAGTAATTGATTGGAATTTGCAAAGCGAGGTAAGTGTTGTGGTTAACCTTGACTTGAGGAAATAGAACCGTTAAATTATTTATTATGTGAAATGCATGTGAACGACGTATAGGTGAGGTGACGAGTGTCTATACGTCGTCAAATTAATGATTTGCATAAATATTTGAAAATCCTAAATTTGTTTTAATACACAAACTAATTGTTTTGATAATTATTTCTCTCATATTCTTTGTCAAATATAAATTATGAAATTCGTACAATAATTGCTACATGCTACTTGAATTATGTGTCTTAATTGCTACTTGACATTTAGCATATTAAATATTAAATTGCTTATTTTCTCCACGATTTTTACAATTAATTGCTAATTGTCATTGTTTGTTCATAAATAAATTATAGTTATTGTGTACCTTGATGCTTAATAGTTTCTCATTGGACGTGGTATTTATTGGAGAACTTTTTATTACATTTATGAGTTGTTTAAAGTTATATTGAGGGAACGGGTTGCACGCCGCAACAGAAATAAAAGTAAATATATGAATATTGGGGATCGGATTGCACGCCGCAACAGACTTATTTAAAAGTCTATATTTGGGGATTATTTAAAAGTCTATATTTAGGAATCGGATTGCACGCCGCAACAGACTTATTTAAAAGTCTATATTGGGGGATCGGATTGCACGCCGCAACAGACTTATTTAAAAGTCTATATATATACTTGACTAAAATAAATATATTGGTGGGTTGAAAATGGATATATTGTGGGAACGGGTTGCACGCTGCAACGGGAATTGATTATGACTAATGACTATTTATTAAAGGAAGGTTATATAAATGATACCATTTGTCCTTGTGTTTTTATAAAGAAAACAACATCGGAGTTTGTTGTACTTGCTGTATATGTTGATGACATAAACCTTATTGGAATTCCTACAGAACTCCAAAAGGCAATTGATTATTTAAAGAAGCACTAAATGGGGGAACGGGGTTATAATACTCAAAACGACCGGCCAGGTCGTTACAGTGTATATGACTCCGGAATAGAGTTTTGACGGTTCCAATAGCTCCATATGGTGATTTTGGACTTAGGAGAGTGTTCGGATGTTGATTTGGAGGTCTGTAGGTCGTTTCGCCTTGAATTGGCAAAAGTTAGAAAGTTGAAGGTTTGGAAGGTTGAAAAGTTTGAACGGAGTTGACTTTATTGATATTGGGGTCGGATTCAGATTACGAAAGTGGGAATTTGAAGTCAATCGGAGTTGTTTAAGTATGAATCAGCATTAGTTTCGAAATTCAAAATTTCATAGTTTCAATAGGCTTGAATTAGATTGCGATTCGTAGAATCGATATTGTTTGATATGATTTTTAGCCTCGAGTAGGTCCGTTATGTATTTTGGAACTTGTTGGTATATTTGAACTTGTGAAATTGCTGAAGTTTGGTTGTGACTGGTGGAATCGCACCTGCGTATTTCGGGCTGCAGGTGCGGCACCGCAAAAGAGGCCCTCGAGCTGCAGAAGCGAGGTTGCACCTGCACAGATGGGACCGCATGTGCGGAGGGGGCGTCGCAGGAGCATATATGAGTGTGCCGGGGAAGGAGCGCAGATGCGGTTGAAGCTCCACAGATGCGGGCTCGCAGAAGCGAGCCATTAGTCGCAGAAGCATGGGCGTAGGTGCGCTTGGGTGTCCGCAGTAGAGCATTTTCAGAACTTAAATCATGGTCGCACCTGCAATAGAATTTTCGCATGTGCGGAGCCGTAGAAGCGACCGTTGGCCCGCAAAAGCGAAATCGCTGGGCAGAAATTGGGGTAAGATATTCTAACTCAGTTTTGTCTATATTTCACGAATCAATTGTTATTTTCATCATTTAATTACTTATTGGAGTTGGAAATTTCGGGGAAAATTGTGAAAACTTCTTAGGCTAAAATTTGGGGATTTGAAAGGCAATTTGAGGTCGGATTTAAGTAATTTTTATATGGTTGGACTCATTATTGAATGGAGGTTTGAATTTTTTAATTTTGGTCGGGTTTCGAGGCTCGAGCCCGGGTTGACTTTTTGAGTTGACTTTTCATTTCTCTTTAAAAAGCGTAACTTTATTGTTCGGAGTTGGTCCCAGCGGCGTACCATAGACTTGCTCGGATTTCAGCTACCAGAGGAGACTTGAGGTATAGTTGCACGACGTCCGCAGTTCTGAAGTCCTCGTCTACTTTACTTTAGTTATGTGTTTATTTCCAGACAACTTTATTTTATTTAGATCTTTATTTATAATATTCTAGAAGCTCGTGCACTTGTGACACCAATTCTGAAATGGTATTTAGACACCGTTATTTTTATGGATTATTCACTATATTTCAGACCTTACTTCCACATTTGTTTCCTTGTTATTAATAAATTTAAAAATTATTTTTAAATGGATAATATTATTCTAACGTTGGCTTGCCTAGCAAGTGAAATGTTAGGCGCCATCACGGTCCCGAAGGTGGGAATTTCAGGTCGTGACAGTTGGTATCAGAGCACCAGGTTACATAGGTCTCACGAGTCACGAGCAAGCTTAGTAGAGTCTAAAGGATCGGTACGGAGACGTCTGTACTTATTTCTTAGAGGCTATGTAGTTTAGGAACAATATCACTTTTTTCTTATTCTGTCATGCGATTTTATTCTATCATCGATGATTGAACCATTCTACTCTTATTCTCTCGCAGATGGTAAGAACACGTGATACATCTACCGATGGACAGGGACCAGAGCCCCCGGTTGCAAATATGGCCAGGGGTAGAGGTCGAGGCTGAGGTCGTGCTAGAGGCCAAGGCAGAGGCAGAGGTAGAGCTCAGTCTAGAGCTCGAGCAGCAGCTCCTGTTGTAGAACCTCAGGTGGAACTTCTGGAGGAGATTTTAGTTCAGAATGTACCAGTTGGACCAGTTCAGGTCTCGGAAGTATTCATAGCTACTCCGGTGCTTGAGGACGCTCTAGTCCGTTTGGTGAGTCTTATGGAGGGCGTGTCCCAGAATGGTACATTTCCAGTGGCACCAGCCATCTCACAGGCTGGGGAAGGAGCAAAAACTCCCACTACTCTTGCTCTGGAGCAGATGGCTCCCCAGAATCAGGCTCCAGTAGCCCCGCCAGTTGGGGTAGTTCAGCCAGTTATTGCAGCACAGATCGGTGATAGGCCCGCCATGTATTTTGAGGCCTTATTGACACTGGATAAGTTTACTAAGCTCTTTCTAGTTCACTTCAGCGGTACACCTCCTGAGGACCCACAGGATTATCTTGACCGCTGCCATGAGGTGCTGCGGAACATGGGTATAGGTGAGACCAATGGGGTTGATTTTGCTGTATATCAGATGACTGGTTCTACCAAGAGGTGGTAGAGAGATTATACATTGGCCAGACCAGTTGGATCGCCTTCACTTACCTAGGAGCAGTTCTCTCAGCTATTTCTGGAGAAGTTCATTCCTATCACACTGAGAGAGGATTACCGCAAGCAATTTGAGCATCTACAACAGGGCAGTATGACTGTTACTCAGTATAAGTCTCGTTTCTTGGATTTGGCCCGTCATGCTCTCCTTTTACTACCTACTAAGGGAGAGAGGGTGAGGAGGTTTATTGAGGGACTCACTCACCCTATCAGGCTTCATATAGCCAAGGAGACCGGAAGTGAGATTTCTTTTCAGGCGGCTGCTAATGTCGCGAGGAGGATCGAGATGGTTCTTGCACAGGAGAGAGGGCAGAGGCCTGATAAGAGGGCAGAGGCCTGATAAGAGGCCTCGTCAGTTAGGTAGTTTCAGTGGTGCCTCGTCTGGAGGCAAGGGTAATTTTAGTATGGGTCATCTTCCCAGACCGTTTCATTCAGCACTTCATGCATCTCCCGGTGCTTCAGGGAGTCACAGTCCTATTATGCATTACTCTGGGCAGCCAGCATTTAGTGCACATTCAGCTTATATCAGTGCACCACCACTCCAGAGTTACTTCAGCGGTTATCCGGCCCATTCGGGTCAGCTTCAGCTTCAGCATCCACGACATCAGGATGGGTGTTATGAGTATGGGAACATTGGTTACATCAGGAGGCATTGCCATCAACAGATCTCGACATGATTCTCGTGCCATCATACCGGCACCGGTTGCTTCACCGGCTGCTCAGCCAGCTAGAGGTAGGGGTCAGGCAGCTAGAGGTGGAGGTCATGCCATTAGAGGTGGAGGTCAGGACATTAGAGGTAGAGGTTAGACTGTTAGAGGTGGAGGCCAGCCAGTTCGAGGCCGTCCCAAGGACGCAGTTCAGAGTGGTGGGGCTCAACCCTGATTTTAAACTTTTCCAGCTAAGCCTGAGGCCAAATCATTTGATGTTGTGATCACAGGTATTATTCCAGTTTTCCATTGAGATGCATCAGTTCTATTTGATCCAGGATCTACTTATTCCTATGTGTCCTCCTATTTTGCTTCATATTTGGTTGTGCCTTGTGATTCTCTGAGTACTGTTGTGCATGTATCTACGCCGGTAGGAGATTCTGTTATAGTAGATCATGTCTATCATTCGTGAGTGGTTACTATTGGTAGTCTTGAGACTAGTGTGGATCTTCTACTTCTTGATATGGTAGATTTTGATGTCATCTTGGGTATGGATTGGTTGTCACCTTATCATGCTATATTGGATTGTCATGAAAAGACAGTGACCCTAGCAATGCCGAGGTTACCTCGGTTATAGTGGAAAGGAATTCCTGGTCATTCTGCCAGCAGGGTTATTTCTTATATGAAAGCTCGGCGTATGGTAGAGAAAGGGTGTATGGCCTATTTGGCTAATATTCGCGATCCCAGTCCGGATGTTCCTTCTATGGACTCAGTACCAGTTGTTCGTGAATTTTCAGAAGTATTTCCTGCAGATTTGCCGGGGATGCCACCCGACAGAGATATTGACTTTTGTATTGATTTGGCTCCGAGCACTCAGTCCATTTCTATCCCATCATACCGTATGGCTCCGCCGGAGTTGAAAGAATTTAAAGAGCATATACAAGACGTGCTTAATCAAGGATTCATTAGACCCAGTGTCTCGCCCTGGGGTGCATCTGTACTATTTGTAAAGAAGAAAGATGGCTCTATGCGGATGTGTATAGATTATCGCAGTTGAACAAGGCCACTATCAAAAATAAATATCCACTGCCAGGAATTGATGACTTATTTGATCACCTTCAGGGTGCCAAGATATTTTTGAAGATTGATTTGAGGTCTGGTTACCATCAGTTGAAAATTAGGGCATCTGATGTGCCTAAGATAGCTTTTCGGACCTGGTATGAGCATTACGAATTCCTAGTGATGTCATTTGGGTTGACAAATGCCCCGGCAGCATTTATGGATTTGATGAATCGGGTATTCAAGCCCTATTTGGATTTTTTTGTGGTTGTATTCATTGATGATATCTTGATTTACTCCAGCAGTCAAGATAAGCATGAGCAACATGTTCGGAGTGTGCTTCAGACTTTGAAGAATAATCAGTTATATGCCAAAATTTTAAAATGTGAATTTTGGTTAGACTCGGTTGCCTTCTTGGGGCTTGTTGTATCGGCAGAAGGCATAAAGGTGGATCCTAAGAAGATTGAGGCTATTCAGAATTGGCATAGACCTACTTTAGTTACGGAGATTCGGAGTTTCCTGGGTTTGGCAGGTTATTATCGTTGGTTCGTGGAAGGGTTTTCATCTATAGCAAGCCCATTGACCAGATTGAGCCAAAAGGGTGTCCCCTTCAGATGGTCTAACGAGTCTGAATTGAGCTTTCAGAAGCTCAAGACTACTTTGACTATGGCACCAGTGTTGGTATTACCCACAGGTTCAGGATCGTATACGGTATATTGTGATGCATCTCACATTGGGCTTAGTGCAGTATTAATGCAAGATGGCAAGTTAATTGCATATGGGTCACGGCAGTTGAAAGTTCACGAGAAGAATTATCATGTTCATGGATTAGAATTGGCAGCCATTGTTCATGCACTGAAGATTTGGAGGCATTACCTCTACGGTGTCTCGTGTGAGGTATTAATTGATCATCATAGCCTTCAGTATTTGTTCAAACAAAAAGATCTTAATTTGAGGCAGAGAAGATGGTTGGAATTGTTGAAAGACTATGATATCACTATTTTGTATCACCCCGGAAAGGCCAATGTGGTGGTCGATGCTTTGAGTAGAAAGGCTGTGAGTATGGGCAGCCTTGCGTATATTCCGGTTGATGAGAGGCCGTTAGCTATAGATATTCATACTTTGGCTAATCAGTTCGTGAGGTTAGATATTTCAGAACCCAGTCGGCTTCTAGCTTGCATAGTCTCTCGGTCTTCTTTATATGAGCGCATTAGAGAGAGGCAGCATGATGATCCTCATTTACTTATCCTTAAGGACAAGGTGCGGCACGGTGATGCTAAACAGGTTACTATGGGGGAAGATGGAGTTCTGCGAATGCAGGGTCGTATTTGTGTGCCTAATGTTGACGGGCTTCGTGAATTAATTCTTGAAGAGGCACACAGTTCCAGGATTCTATTCATCCAGGTACCGCCAAAATGTATCAAGATTTGAGGCAACATTATTGGTGGAGAAGAATGAGAAAGGATATAGTTGCATATGTAGCTCGTGTCTGAATTGTCAACAAGTCAAGTACGAGCATGAGAGACCTGGTTGTTTGCTTTAGAAGTTAGAAATTCCTGAGTGGAAATGGGAGCGTATCACTATGGATTTCGTTGTTAGACTCCCACGGACTCAGAGAACATTTGACGTAGGTTGGGTCATTGTGGACAGGTTGAACAAGTCAGCACATTTCATTCCAGTGGCAGTTACCTATTCTTCAGAGAGGTTAGCTAAAATTTACATTCGTGAGATTATCTGCCTTCACGGTGTTCCCGTGTTTATTATTTCAGATCGAGGTACGCAGTTTGCCTCATATTTCTGGAGGGCTGTACAACGTGAGTTAGGCACGCAGGTTGAGTTGAGTATAATATTTCATCCACAAACAGACGGACAACCATTCAAATATTGGAAGATATGCTTCGTGCTTGTGTTATAGACTTTGGAGGTTCTTGGGATCAATTCTTGCCACTTGCTGAGTTTGCTTATAATAATAGCTACCAGTCGAGCATTCAGATGGATCCATATGAGGCATTATACGGAAGGCGATGCCGATCGCCAGTTGGTTGGTTTGAACCGGGAGAGGCTCAGTTGTTGGGTACCGATTTGGTACAGGATGCTTTGGATAAGGTCAAAGTTATTCAGGATTGACTTCGTACAGCTCAGTCTAGGAAAAAGTGTTATGCCAACCGTAAAGTTCGTGATATTACATTCATGGTTGGAGAAATAATATTACTCAAGGTGTCACCTATGAAAGGTGTAATGAGGTTCGAAAAGAAGGGCAAGTTGAGCCCTAGGTATATTGGACCCTTTGAAATTCTTGAAAGGGTGGGTGAAGTAGCCTACATGTTGCATTACCACCTATTTTAGCAGCGGTTCATCTGGTGTTTCATGTATCTATGCTCCGGAAATATCATGGTGATCCGTCCCATGTGTTAGATTTCAGCTCGGTCCAATTGGACAAAGATTTGACTTACGAGGAGGAGCCGGTGGCTATTCTAGCTCGGCAGGTCCAACAGTTGAGGTCTAAGAGATATCATTCAGTTCGAGTGCAATGGAGAGGTCAGCCGGTAGAGGCATCTACCCGGGAGTCCGAGTCGGACATGCGGAGTAAATATCCACACTAAGTCACCAGCTCAGGTACTTTTTCTAACTTCTTTCGAGGATGAACGTTTGTTTTAGAGGTAGAGAATGTGATGACCCAAAATATCATCTTTAAATTTAATTATTAATTCTGTATTCTAAGACATCGAAAAGCACTAATTATCATTCCCCGTCTTGCGTGCGTAGTCCTTATAATTTTTCGAAAAGTTTTTATGTAAAAAATGGAGTAAAATGTGAAATAGAGCTTTAAGACTCAACCGAGATGACTGTGGTCAACATTTTGAGCAAATAGACTTGGATCAGTATTTTGACAGTTCCAATAGATCCGTATCATGATTTGAGACTTGGGCATATGCCCGGAATCAAATTTCGAGGTCCCTAGCCCGAGATATGGAATTTTGATGAAACATTAAAAGTTTGAAAGCTTAATGATTTTTAAGAATTTACTAATGTTGGATTTATTGACACCGAGTCCGTATTTTGGGTCCGGAGTCCGGTATAGATTCACTATAATAATTATGACTTGTTTGCCAAATTTGGTGAGAATCGGAGTTGATTTGACGTGATTCGGACGTCCGGTTGTGAAAATATAAGTTTTAAAGTTTTCTTGAAAATTCCATTCGATTTGGTGTTCAATTCGTAATTCTAGGTATTATTTTGGCAATTTGATCGTGCGAGCAAGTTCGTATGATGTTTTAGGACTTGTGTCCATGGTTGGTTTAGAGCCCCAAGGGCTCGGGTGAGTTCTAGATGCTCAACGGACCATTTTGGACTTATAGAAGATGGTAGATTTTTGGTGTTTTGTTGCAGAAATTTTACTCATCGCGATCGCGTGAGGTCGTTCGCGATCGCGTAAGGCAATCTGAGAGGCCATCCAAAGTTGTTCTTCGCGTTCGCGAATTCGAGGACGTGATCACGTATGGGGTGTGAAGTGGTGCTTCGCGAACGCGTGGCCAAGGTCGCGTTCGCGTAGAGTTAAAGAGGCTAAAGCTGAGCCACACGCTTTACTCATCGCGATCGCATGAGGACATTCGCGATCGCGTAAGTCTGTGAGTCAAAGCATCGCGTTCGAGTGGTGTTTTACGCGTTCGCAAAGAGTGAAAAGTTGGGCAGCCAAAAAATGTACTTCGCGATTGCAAAGCATTGTACGCGATCATATAAGGTAAAAATCTGAGAAACAGAACTTAAGTTCTGGAAAATGGGATTCGTCCCATTTTCAACCATTTTCCATTTTTGAGCTCGGGTAAAGCGATTCTTGGGCGATTTTTACGAAAAAATATTGGGGTAAGTGTTCCTTATCCTATATTGATTATATTTCATGATTTCATACTCATTTACATTATGAATCCGTAAATTTATGGAGAAAAAATCAGCTTTTTATAAAATCTTCCAAAAATAAAAATTTAAGATTTGAGGGTCCATTTTACATCGGAATTGGATAATTTTTGTATGGTTGGACTCGTCACGGAATGGGTGTTCGGATTTCGTATGTTTTTCTGAGATTTGAGACATGGCCCCCACTGTCAAAATTTAAAGTGAATTTTGGATTTTTATCCGGAAAATTAGTAAATTCATATGGAATTAATTCTTATGATTCGTATTGCGTATATCGAATTATTTGTGAATAGATTTGAAGCTTTTGGAGACAAATTTAAAAGGAAAAGTTGTGGTCGAGTAATTGATTGAAATTTGCAAAGCGAGGTAAGTATCGTGGTTAACCTTGAGTTGAGGGAATAGAACCCTTAAATTATTTGTTATGTGAAATGCATGTGAACGACATATAGGTGAGGTGACCAGTGTCTATACGTCGTCAAATTAATTGTTTGCATAATTATTTAAAAATCCCAATTTTTTTTAATACACGAACTAATTGTTATGATAATTGTTTCTCTCATATTCTTTGTCAAATATAAATTCTGAAATTACTACAATAATTTCTACATGCTACTTGAATTATGTGTCCTAATAGCTACTTGACATTTAGCATATTAAATATTAAATTGCTTATTTTCTCCACGATTTTCACAATTAATTTCTAATTGCCATTGTTTGTTCATAAATAAATTATAATTATTGTGTACCTTGATGCTTAATAGTTTCTCATTAGACGTGGTATTTATTGGAGTAATTGTTGTTACATTTATGAGTTGTTTAAAGTTATATTGGGGGAACGGGTTGCACGCCGCAACGAAAATGAAAGTAAATATATGAATATTGAGGGATCGGATTGCACGCCGCAACAGACTTATTTAAAAGTCTATATATATACTTGATTAAAATAAAAATATTGGAGGGTTAAAAATGAATATATTGTGGGAACGGGTTGCACGTTGCAACAGAAATTGGTTATGACTGCTGAGTTGGCTTCAACTATTAAAAATGAGTTACCTGATTTATTTCTATTATTTTTGTTGTTAGTATTATTCTCTGGACGCTCGAAGGGTAAGAACGGAGTGGGTATTTTGGTGGACAGGGATCTTAGGGAGTCGGTGGTTGAGGTTAGGCGGGTGAGTGACAGATTAATGGTTATTAAGTTAGTGGTTGGAGGGCTCACTCTAAATGTCATTAGAGCCTACGCTCCCCAAGCGGGCTTGGATGAAGAAGTTAAGAGGTGTTTCTGGGAGATTTTGGATGAAGTGGTGCGTGGTATTCCGCCCACGGAGAAGTTATTTATAGGAGGGGATTTCAACGGGCATATCGGGGCGTCTACTAGTAGTTATGGCGAGGTTCATGGCGGCTTTGGCTTTGGGGTTAGGAACGAAGGTGGAACTTCTCTATTGAATTTCGCTAAGGCTTTTGAGTTGGTGATTGCAAACTCTATGTTCCCGAAGAGGGAGGAGCATTTGGTTACTTTTCAGAGTACGGTGGCTAAGACTCAGATTGATTATTTTCTCCTAAGGAGGTATGATAGAGGGTTGTGTAAGGATTGCAAGGTTATCCCGAGTGAGTCACTCGCGACCCAACAAAGGCTCTTGGTGGTGGACGTTGGCATACCGATAAGGAGGAAGAGAAAGGTGGTTTGGGGTCGTGTGAGGATTAGGTGGGGTGCCTTGACGAAGGAGAAAGCTCATGAGATGGGGAGGAGGTTGTTGGCTTTGGGGGCTTGGAGAAGTAGTAGGAAAGCAAGCGGTATGTGGACGATGACGGCGAACAGTATTAGGGAGGCGGCAAGAGAGGTGTTAGGGGTTCGAAGGGTTACTCGGGCGGGCACAGGGGTGACTGGTGGTGGAACGCCGAGGTCCAGGGTAAGGTGGAGGGAAAGAAAGTGGCGTATCGATGGTTAGTGGAGAGTACGGACGAGGAAGAGAGGCAGATGAACAGAGTAAGCTATAAGGAAGCTAAGAAGGTGGTGAAGTTAGCGGTCACAGAAGCGAAGAATGCAGCATTTGGTCGCATGTATAAAGAACTGGGGGACAAAGGCGGAGACAAGAAGTTGTTCCGGCTGGCCAAAGCGAGAGAGAAGACGACTCGTGATCTAGACCAAGTGAGGTGCATCAAGGACGAGGAAGGCCGAGAGTTAATGGAAGACGTGCAGATTAAGCGAAGGTGGCAGACGTACTTCCATAAGCTGCTGAATGACGAAGGGGACCGAGACATTGTGCTAGGAGAATTGGAGCACTCCGAGTGTCACCGAGATTTCAGCTATAGTAGGCGCATTAGAGTCAAGGAGGTTGTCGGGGCTATGCGTAAAATGAGCAGGGGCAAAGCGACAGGGCCAGACGAAATTCCAGTAGAATTTTGGAGGTATGTGGGTAGAACAGGATTGGAGTGGCTAACTGGGATGTTTAATGTTATTTTCAAGACGAAAGAGATGCCAGAGGAATGGAGGTAGAGTACGATGATTCCGCTATACAAGAACAAAGGCGATATCCAGAAATGTAACCACTATAGGGGCATCAAGCTACTGAGTCATACCATAAAAGTGTGGGAGGGAGTAGTGGAAGCGAGGGTGAGGAGGCTGGTGTCGATATCCGATAACCAGTTTGGGTTTATGCCTGGTCGTTCCACTACGGAAGCTATCCATCTTATTCGGAGGTTGGTGGAACTGTACAGGGACAGGAGGAAGGATTTTCACATGGTGTTTATTGACCTAGAAAAAGCTTATGACAAGGTACCTAGGGAAGTTCTTTGGAGATTCCTGGAGGTGAAAGGTGTTCCGGTGGCTTATATTAGGGTGATTAAGGATATGTATGATAGAGCTAAGACTCGGGTTAGTACAGTGGGGGGCGACTCAGAGCATTTTCCGGTTGTTATGGGGCTACACTAAGGATCGGCGCTCAGCCCGTTCTTATTTGCTATGACGATGGACGCACTGACACACCATATTCAAGGGGAGGTGCCATGGTGTATGTTATCGCTGATGATATAGTTCAGATTGATGAGACGCGAGGTGGTGTTAACGAGAGATTGGAGGTTTGGAGACGGACCCTTGAGTCTAAAGGATTCAAGTTGAGCCAGACTAAGACTGAATACGTAGAGTTCAAGTTCAGCGGTATGCCAGGTGAAGCGGACATGGACGTGAGTCTTGACTCTCAAGTCATCCCAAAGAAAGGCAACTTCAAGTACCTGGGGTCGATTATTCAGGGGGATAGGGATATTAACGAGGATGTTACGTAACGTATAGGAGTGGGGTGGATAAAATTGAGGCTAGCGTCTGGTGTCCTGTGTGACATAAAGGTGCCTCTGTAACTTAAAAGAAAGTTCTATAGAGCGGTGGTTAGGCCGGCCATGATATATGGGGCAGAGTGTTGGCTAGTCAAAAATTTTCATACACAGAAGATGAAAGTTGCAGAAATGAGGATGCTAAGATGGATGTGCGGACGCACTAAGCTAGATAAGATTAGGAATGAAGATATTCGGGTGAAGGTGGGCATGGCTCCCATGGAAGACAAGATGCGGGAAGCTAGGCTTAGATGGTTCGGGCACGTGAGGAGGAGGAGACTGGATGCACCAGTAAGGAGGTGTGAACGACTGGCCTTGACGGGTATGAGACGAGGTAGAGGGCGACCTAAGAAATATTGGGGAGAGGTGATCAGGCAGGACATGATGCGGACACAGATTTTCGAGGGCATGGCCCTTGACAGGAAGTTATGGAGGTCGAGCATTAGGGTTGTAGGTTAGGAGATAGGAGGCTAGTATATTAGTGTTTTGTTTTAGGCTGCTAGTGGCTCCAGTTGTGTTCTTAAAACTTCATTAGGGTCGTAAGTTAGGCTGTAGTATGTTTAGTGGCCCTTTGTGTACATATTATTCCCTTGCGTCTGTAGTACTGTGCCTTTGTTACTACTTAGTGTTACTACTTAGTGTTACTACTTTGCTCTTTATTTTCTAGTTATTGTGTTGATGCTGTTATCTTTCTGGATTCCGTTGCTGTTACTGATACACTGTCTCTTTCCTTCTTGTGCCGAGGGTCTACCGGAAATAACCTCTCTACTCCTCTGGAGTAGGGGTAAGGTCTGCGTACACACTACTCTCCCCAGACCCCACTTGTGGGATCTCACTGGGTTGTTGTTGTTGTTGTTGTTAGTATTATTGCGTACAGGTTAATGTGAGTGACCTGCCTTAGCCTCGTCACTACTTCGCCGAGGTTAGGCTCGGCACTTACCAGTACATGAGGTCGGTTGTACTGATACTACACTCTGTACTTCTTGTGCAGATTTTGGAGTTGGTCTCAGCGGTGTACCATAAACTTGCTCGGATTTCAGCTACCAGAGGAGACTTGAGGTATAGCCTCACGACGTCCGCAGTTCTGAAATTTCCGGCTACTTTACTTTAGCTGTGTGTTTGTTTACAGACAGCTTTATTTTATTCACACCTTTATTTGTAATAATCTAGAAGCTCGTGCACTTGTGACACTAATTCTGGGATGGTATTTAGATACCGTTATTTTTATGGATTATTCACTACAATTCAGACCTTACTTCCGTATTTGTTTTCTTGTTATTAATAAATTTAAAAATTATTTTAAAAATGGATAATATTATTCTAACGTTGGCTTACCTAGTATGTGAAATGTTAAGCGTCATCACAGTCCCGGAGGTGAGAATTTCGGGTCGTGACACATTTTAAAAGTTAGCATAGGAACATAACCTTGAGGAGATCTAGAAATTCTTACAATTTCATAATTAGAACATCAAGTTAGACCATAGGTAGTAATTAAAGTCATATTCAAAGTTCTAATTATTTATAATGTAAACAAAAATAATTATCAGTCTACCATAATTTTCCTTTACCTGGTATAATCTATTTATAATGTAAACAACAAGAGAGATATCTCGAACTCAACCTTTGTGCTTTGCCATAAATATGAGTTATTATTTCGCTTTGTGGCTATTTTTAGGTTCCATTGACACCAATGAGAATATTGCAAAAACAAAATTATCACTATGAGATTTGAGAAAATTTTAGTCTTTTTTCATGTAATGTTTCTTAATTAATATCTAACGATTATCTATAATTATTTAGAAGGCTTAAATTTTAAGGTTAATTACATATCATTCAAATAACTCAGATATTTAATATGGTTAATGTCAAATATCAAATATCAAAATGGAGTCATACTGGGAAAAATAATTCACTGGCTAAATTATTTTTAAAATTTTTAGATAGCCAACTAAAATGAGTTTTGAATTAAGGATAATATATTCACTTATATTATTATAAAAATAATTATTATTGAAAAATAAAGTTTTAGAAACTGAAATTTTAAAAAAGAAATATTTTTTAAGAGATATCAACACACAAAATAAGAGTTCAAGTAGTAGTAAAAGAGTCAAGTCGTATCCAAAGAGTCATTCATAGTCTCAACATTTGATTGTTTTGCCATAAATATGAGTTATTATTTTGCTTCCTCACTATTTTTAGGATCCAATGACACCGGCGAGAATGATATCAAAAAAAAAAAAAAGAAGAAGAAATTGTTAAATTTTTTTCATGTAGTGTTTATTATTAATATCCAATGATTATCTATATTTACCGAAAAAGTTTAAATTTTAAGATTATTTACATATAATCCAAATAACTTAAATATTTGACATGATTAATGTTCGCGCATCCGCGCGGTTGCTAATACTAGTGATTTATACTCTCCGTTTCAATTTATGTGAACCCTTTTGACTGGGCGCGGAGATTAAGAAAAGAGAGAAGACTTTTGAATTTGTGGTGTAAAATGAGACACATATATTTTGTGTGGTTATAAATCATTGCATAAAGGTAAATTATTTCCAAATAGGGAAAGAAGTCATTCTTTTTGGTACGGACTAAAAAGGAAATAGGTTCACGTAAATTAAAACGGAAGAAATATAATAAAAAATTTACATGTATTCATGATTTTACGTGTATTACAAAGAATAATATTTTATAGGTTGCCATAACCAATTTGTAGACTTTGCAAATTAGAATAAGTCCATGTTCGGTGAAGTTTTGATCATTTCTCTTACATGAAAACACAGTCAAAAAAGCACATGAAATGAAGACAAAAATGGGATTTGTCACCATTTCACGGATCCACACCATGACTTACGTACCTGTTATCATTACCCCAATCTTATTTAATTATAATTAATTAACCAATGAGATTACATTAATTTGAAATTATAGCCTTACCAAATTACTCTTATACTCATATTTCCCACTAATCACGGGCTTGCTTTCTCTTCTTTCTTTCTTTTTTAACTTATTTTCTTTTATTTATTTGTGAAAGAATATGAACGAGATCGAGACGATGAGCGCGCATTTTAAATTATCGAAGCTTTTGAAGATTTTCCTTGAGAATTAGAAATCACATGCATGACAAGCTTTGTAAACTATGCCTTTATATTCAAATTAATATAATGAACTTAATCGTTAGAACATTTGCTTACGCACCTAATGGACAAAAACAATAGCGAAAATATAAATTTTGCTAAAGGTGTTCAGAATTTAAAACGATATATTTGATCGGAAAAACAAAAGAAGATCACAACGCACAAGACAAGGGAAAAAAGAATAAAAACAAAACAAAAATATAAAAAACTTTTTACAGTAATCTTTTTCAAAATTGTAAAAAGGAGTCGGCATTTTAAAACCTGCACTCTTTCTTTGACCCAGAAACACCGCAAACTCTAGCAAAAAACAAGCAATTACTACTCCTTATTTAATACCCATGTTGCCATTTATGCTCAACTCGTGCCAAGATTTCAAGATGGTTCCAAGAAACTTATCCACAATTAAAAAAACAAAACCCCAAAACGAGCCTTATTTACTATAAATATTGTTTCTAATTATTTGGTTGTTAGATCTGATTATATACTACTACTATATAATAGGAGTAGGAAGAAACAGAACCCCAAAGCTTACAACAAGTCACAAAGACAACAGAAAAACAAAAGGCAAAAATGGGGAATACTCTAGGTGGAAAAAAGACAACAAAAGTGATGAAAATCGATGGACAAACCATGAAATTCAAGACACCAATTTATGCAAACGAGGTTCTAAGAAATTATCCTACTATGGTATTATTAGAATCCGAATCAGTGAAGCATTTTGGGGTCAGAGCAAAGCCATTGGAACCACAACAAGAGTTGAAACCCAAAAGGCTCTATTTCCTAGTTGAGTTACCTAAGTATCCCGAAGAGAAAACCCCGAGGAGGGTCCGTTCAGGGATCCAAATGAGCGCTAAAGATAGGCTCGAAACCCTAATGTTAGCTCGGAGATCTGTGTCTGACTTGTCAATCTTGAAGCCTCCCAGTATTATGACTGAAGAGTCGTCATATCATAATAACTATGCTTCAGGCTCAGTGCTTAATAATAGTAAGACGGAGAACGGTGGTGGGACCGTGAGGGTAAAGTTGAGGTTGCCTAGAGCTGAGGTGGAGAAACTAATGATGGAGAGTAAAGAAGAAGGAGATGTTGCCGAGAAAATTATGCGACTTTGCTTGGTCAACAATGGTGGTGGTGGCGGTGGTGGTGGAAGAGACATGTTTCAGAATAAAAGTGGTCCGTTGTTGGAAGAACAAAGTAATTGGAAGAATAACAATGGAGGAATAATTAAGAAAGGAATCAGATCTCGAGAGGTAATGTTCTCTTCCTTATAGACATTGATCCACTTTTCATGTTATGTTTTCTTTACATTCTTTTTTTGTCCATGTCTAATCATGATTCTAAACTTAAGAAAAAAAAAGAAGAATTAACCTAAATAGTACCTCATTTAATTATTTAATCTAAAAATATATATAACCACGTGTAATTAGTGTATAATTATCGTATACCGGCTAGAAAAAGTAGACAATGAAACTGACCGGCTATTTGCGTAAAGATCCCAAAAAATAATGAGTTACTAATATTCATCGGTGATTTTAAAAATACTTACACTATCAAGCCACGTATTATTGTAATATTTATCACGTATTATTGTAACCAAGAGTGTATTGTTCTAGTGGTGAGCACCCTCCACTTCCAACCAAGAGGTTGTGAGTTCAAGTCACCCCAAGAGCAAGGTGGAGAGTTTTTAAAGTTGGAGGGAGGGAGCCGAGGATCTATCAGAAACAGTCTCTCTACCTCAGGGTAGGGTTAAGGTCTGCGTATTACATTCAGTGTATAGGTTAAACTCTAAAATAAAATTAATTAATTAATTAGTATATAATAAATGTTGTTTAAGTTAAAATAATTTACGTTTTTTTTAGTAAAAGAAGAACTCAATTTGTAGACTACTACATGATCCTATAGTGTAGCTGTGAACTTGATATAACTAAGTTATATTCACAAAATATGTACTCGAACATGATGCATATATCAAATTAATAAGTGATGAATGATATATGTGTCTTTTACGCAATTTTTACATGACATTTAATCATAATTAATACATACACAAAAGAAATTATCACTTAAACATGATATATTAACATGGTTTGGTGCATGGACCTTGTTTGAGTGAGTTTTTTGGTAAAATAATTCTTGTATTGTGTGATATACTTTTAGTAAAAAAAAAAAATTTAAGGCAAATTTTAGTAAAAGATAGGTATATGGAGACTTTTCTAGTTTCTCAAATTTGACTTCTCATTTCCTCAACTAGTGTTGTCTTTTGCTTATAATTCAGAAACTGCATGGTCAAATCAATTTTGTTAAATTACATGAGTGTGAAAAGCTTTCCCTTTATTGAATTTAATTTCCAGAATGACTGCTTCATTCTGAAATTCTTGGTTTACTTCGATCATCGACCAAAGTCAAACTTTGATGAGTTCAACTTTTTCTTATTTATATTAAATTTTGTATCCATATAGAGGATAAAAATATAAAATTTAGTCCTTTTCCCTATAAAAAAACAAGAAACTAGTTACTGGAAAAGGAAATTTTGTTTCCATATGTGATAAGATAATGTATACGTACATGTACGTAATGCTAGAAAATATTAGTAACTAGATTTTTAAGACCAATTAAAAGAAAATAAATGAAAGAGATTGAAGTTGAAGTGTGAATAGTGCCTTATCAACTAATTCGTTACCTAACGGCTACCAAGAATAGTTTTTAAAAATCTATTTTGGTTTTTTGTCAACTTTCCTCAGAGCATTATACATCATTTTTCTTTTATGGATAAAATTTACATGAGTTTGTGGATGATATCAAGAATAATTCCCAAAAGAAAAATCATTATTAAAAACATTTGAATTTCTGACGGACGTTTTTTTTAAAACGTACATATAAAAAAAACGTCGAAGCTATTTTCGACGAATACAATCCTGGCAGATTTTGCAGGAATTGTTGGTGTTTCTAGTAGTATATTAAGTTCCGCTATTGAGATGGTTCGAACTCAAATTCAAGTTTTAGGAATAAATAATCTTTTGATAAGAAGTACTATACTCTCTCTAGTGAACCTATCTAATATAAATTTAAATTAGTCGAGTCACTAGAAATGAGAAATAAGCAGTGTGGAGAGTGTAACAAACAGAATTGTCTATACACCAAATTAAACCAAACTTCTACTGCCCTGAGACACGTGTCTGGCTTTAATTAGACTGCCTAGCAGACGTAATAGATTCTCAAATATTTAATTAATTATTCAGCTCTTCACATTATTACTATATTGATTCATTATAACTAACATGATGTCAAGTTTGGTTGCACGATTACTGACTCAAAAAATTATAAGTAAATATTGTGTCGACATCTAATTCTGATTGAAATTTTATAAAAAAAAGTAACTGGATTTAACTTGAAGTAAAGGTACAATACCGAGCGAGATATTAAATGTATGTGTATGTTATATATCAAGTGAAAAAAATTTGGTTTGCCAAATTGAATTTTACCTGTTATTGACTTGGCAAGAATAGTTAATAGTTTGACTATTTTTAGTAAAAGTATGTTAATAGACTTTGGGTTGGATTAATTCTTCCCTAGCAGTGGAAGGTATTCCCCAATTTCCATGACCAACTTTTCTTTTTTATTCTATTTAGGCATGATAACAATAGTCTCGGGTTTGTTTGATTTCGGTTTGATTTTTTTTAGTTAAAATCAAATCAAACCGAACCAAATCAAATATGGTCAGGGTTTTTTTTCTACTACCAAACCAAATATGGTCGGGTTTTTTTTTTCAATACCAAACCATAGTCGGATTTTTTTTCTCGGTTTTAACTCGAATTATCGGATTGGTGTGATTTGTCGGTTTTATTTGTACACCCTGAGGATAAAAAAAAGGAAAAGGTTAGGCATTTTGGACACGAAAAAGTACTCGTTAATTACCATTAGTGGTTTTTTTTTTGGGTTCATTTTTACCAACCCAACATTATTGAAACACCCAAACAAGCTGTTACAGATAATCTTGAAAAAATTGTATATAATCTCCTATTTGTAAGTAATTTTTTTTCTTCTTTTTGTTGAATGAATTGCAGAAACGTGTAGGATTCTTGCCAATTACAGAAGGGGAGATTCAATTAGCAGTGGCTTCTTAACAAATTAAAGAGGAGAAAAATAAATCCATTTATTATATTTCTCTCTTTTGTAGTGTACAAGTACTCCTCTCCGAATTCCCAGGCAGACTTTCTCAGATATTTACTACTATTATGTATTAGTCTTTTATTTATGTATAGTAAAATCAGGAAGCTGAGAATTATATGCCGTTTGTGAATTATGTGAGAGACAGCTTACAATATATTCCTGTTTTTTTATATAAAACTATGGTGTGCGCACATTATATTACTGTTATATCCATTTTTATTTTTTTATTTTTTGAACCGTTCCTTAGTATGTCAAACAACCAAAAGAAAGCAAAGGAAAAATTAAGATACATTCTGGATGTTTGATATTTTCAAAACTTAGGCGCTTAAACATTAAGTGTTCAAAATTGATATGGTTTAAAATAGATAAACAAAAGTCAAAGAGTCTTATCTTAGGCCAAGATTTAAAACAAATTATTTGCAGCTAGTATGTTGGGGTGAAATTAAAAAATAGTCAGATTTACAAGTGTTGATTTAAAAATAGACACAATTTTAAAAGTAATCGAAATTTTGTCACTTTTCATGTAAAGATAAATCTGAACGAAAACACTGTTCGAATTCCGAAAAATATTCCAACACAATATACTGGTATAATATGCTGGAAGTTCATACACATGTGCTCCAATCTCCGGTATATTATGCTGGAACTTTCCGTGTGCTGGAGTTGGAAGTTCATACACAGGTGCACCAATCTCCAGTATATTATGCTGGAATTTTCCGTGCAGCAACAAAATAATGACTATATTTCAATGACTTTATAAACGCGAACTATTTTTCAATTAACAATCCCAAAAATAACTGAACTTGTACCCGACAAGAGAATGTGTTGTAGTATAAAATAATAAGAATAACAATGTTGAAGGATTGTTCTTAATCTTTTTCACATGACAGACAAAATCTCCATAAAAAATCTGGTATCATAAAGTCATAAAGTCAATTCTATTATGTTTCCACAAGGGTCTATTTCGTTTTATTTATTTTTTATTAAAGAATTACCCTTTTCTCCATTACAAGAGAAGTGACAGGAATAAAATAGTGCCCTACTCTTTCTTGAATGGTAATAAAGTTGATGTACGTAAAAAAAAGTGGAACATGATTTGGAGTTTATCCCATAGTCAAGATTAATTTACAATTGTTTTGGAAAGACTCTCCTACTATACTTCCCACAGTTGTAAAAGGAAATGTGGGAGGAAAAGGCTGAGCTCTTTTAAGAAGACAATTCTTTTAAGATGAAGTTTAAGCTCTACACACCAATTATGTAATAATTACACGTTAATTTTTATGATAAGCATTAACTGATAACCAGCTAAAATGAGATAACTAACCTATTATCATCAACAATAACAACAAATCCAGTGTAATCCCACAAGCAATCTAGGGAGGGACGTAGTGTGTATGCAGACCTTATCCCGACCTTTAATAAGGCAGAAAGGCTGTTTCTGAAGAACCCTCGGCTCGGGAATATAACTAACCTATTATTGTAGGTTAAAATACACTAACAATGGAAAAAGGCTTTACACTAGTGGAAAAGTACTATGCAGAGAGAAGGGGAAGTCTAATGCAAACTGATTTGCAATAAGAGACATTTGATTTCATTTACTCAATGAAGCTTTTGTATAAATGTACAGATGGTCAAATGTACACTTTGCCATATTTCTTAATAAAGATGACAGTCCCTACTTCTCATACACTTTTCCAAGGGGAATTTTAACCCCAGATGGCAAAACAAATATGAACCAACTGGAAAATAACTAACCTTCCTTCATCTGCAATTTTGTGCAATTAGGAAAGTTTGCTTATTGGCAGAAGGCTCTAAGAAAGAATAGAACAAATTCAAGATTTTCAAGATGACCATTGATGTGGTACCGTGAGAAAATAGGTTGTCATCGCTTTTCTGAATCTTTTCTTGTATTGTAGTGGAGAAACAATAGTCGGGGATTCATTCTTCGGTCCTCCAAGTATGCCGGATGCCTTTACCCATGTCTCTAAGTGCTTGTCCCAAGTATACTGCCTCATGAAGTCTATGATCCCCAAGACTAACTCTTTTCGCTCTTCGTCCACCCCAACCAGCAAAGAGTAGTCCATCACATCAACAGACTGTCAAAAACAAAAAACTTTATTCAATCATCGTTGAAATTTACACTTAAGGGAGATTCACCAGTTGCGCTCCCTCAAGTTGTTCATCATAAAGTGCTCACTAAACTTGAGTTGTGGCTATGTTCCTTTATTGCATTTATGAAATTGCAAAATTCTCATTTAACTTAAAAATCTATATCACAATCTAGAGAGAGATAGGAAGCAAAAGTAGCTTACTGCCAAAAAGGATGTATCGTTCCAAACAGCTCGCTCCAGGCTTCTTTTTGCTTTGCTTCCAAGAAATATGGGTTTCGTATGCAATGTTTCTAAAAGATTCATATCCAGCAACACTTTGTTTGCCCCAGTTGTATCTGCATTGTAGCGAGATCGTAGAGAACCCTTGAGATCATAGACCCTCGAGATCTTTCTTTCAAAAAAGAGATTCTCCATCACAATTAAATCCATTTTTGTTTCCCTGCCGCCTTTCAAGTGTTTGACCGAAACCTAAAACATTGGATATGAATAGGAATAAGACTTGTGCTACAACTAAAAACTAGTTCGAAAATTAAAGCCACACCATTTTTCACTGTCATAAGAAGGAAGTTTATAGGAGAAAACATGAAAAGGAAGTCGAACCTGGAATATTCCAAGAACTTTAGCAAGGCAAGTTGGACTCTGTGAGCTAATAGAATCTGTTATATATTTGAAGTACTCCGGTGCAAATTCTTCAAAAGAGTCCAACTCAGTTTTCTGAACTTGTTTTATTATGAATCTTTCATCCAATGACTTGGCAAAATAAACATTGCTCTTTCCCCCTTGAGCACTCCATCTTTTGCAACGACTCAAGGAACGTACAAAATCCAGTTCATCAGGACAGCACTTCCTCCTAAGAGCATCAAACTGCTTTGCAAAGTAACAAGTGACAGAAAATTTGACCTTTCTCCCAGCAATCGAAGATTCGTCATCAAAAGAGACCCTTAGGTGAGGAGAACTTTTCGAATCTACAAATAGGGAAGTAATTGTACTGGAAGCATCTTCAGAACCATAGCTACCATAATGCATATAATCCATGTCGAGGGAGCCAAAGGACTGCCATGCCGAGAGGCGAGGAGCCACTCCAGCCTCCTTATTGATGTCACTTGTGTTCCAACCCCGTCCATACACGCTTGCCTTGTCAGTGACGCAATCATTATATGCTTTCGAACAAAGTGCATAAGATATTATGCTAGTAGGTTCATTGTCATAAACAGCTACGACAACATCTCCATGTGAAACCATCAACCGAGCTCCGTCAGGTATAAGAGATGCATAAGAAATAAACGAGGGCGATGAACCCATAAGAAGATTAAACTTATGAGCTTCACTAGGTGACATCTGAGAATAACTTCTCTGAACACTGGAAACAGGGTCTCTGATCATATTCCTGTAGTCACCAGAAGCATGAAAAGACCTAATTGTTGATAAATGTAATGAAGAAGGCGGCAGTCCCTTCCTGATTCTTTCCTGAAGTCTCAGAGCAGAGTCAAAGGAGTGAACTCTTGCGGGTGACCGTAGCTTTCTAAAAGGAGGGTAATCAAGTTGACTTGGTGGTCTAAAAGAAGCAGCTTCAGATCCTTCTCCTTGCAGCATCAGAAGCAACTGACCTTTTTTGGGAGATCGGTCTGTGCCAGTCCAAGCAGAATCTATCTGATCGGAAAGGACTGATGCAGCTGAAGGAGTTCGTGCCAAGGATGTTTCAGTAGCCACATTCTCTCCTTCCATCTGCATTTCCTGCGTTCTCTCACTATCAGATGAGGTTAACATGGAACTTTCGAGCTCACCAGAACCATAAGGTGATACGCGAGTTTCCTCCTGTTCGGACTGCAAAGCTTTCTCGGTATATTCTTCTAAGTCTGAGAACCCAGGCACAGATTCTTCATAAACATGTTCAAGAGTGTCATTCTTCAGAAACATGTCCCTCCTCCAGTCTATCAGCTCATTACAAGATCCAGAATCCTCTGAACCCACTGAACTAGAACTCTTTTCAAGAAAAGATTTCACAGACAAAAGCCGACGATCCCAAACATGCGAAGCAATCACAAGGGAGTGCCTCAAGTGATTCAGCTCAAGAATGTCTATTGCAGCCTGCCTTGGGTCGAAAGTTTCTTCATCATCCGGTTGAAGAAAGTCCTAGTGTACAGGCAAACAGAAAGCAAAGCAGTAAGGAGAAAGACAGCACTAGTCATGCATGCTTTACTACATAATCTGCAGCAAAACTGCAAAATTATACTCATGAAAGGAAAATGTACAAGTATTAAGATTGATGACCCGTTGTTTCTTACATAGTAATCGTTCTTTTCTTTCATAAGCAGGTCCTTTAACTCCACGATGCAGTCATTCAACTGAGTTGTATATATTTGACATTCTAAAGAGGAACTTTTCTCTTCAATCCTTCGAAAGGCACTGGATATTTCCGCGTACAAAGCTTTGGCTTTACACAGTAACTGCAGGAAAGACAAGACATGTCACACAGAGCTATTGTAAGCAAAAACAAAACCAAAGATATTACAAAAACTCAGAATCATTTCAAGATAGCCACGAAAAGTATTTATAAATTCTGGCACCTCAGCTGCTTCTTTCCTTAGCCATTCCTGTTCTGTGTAGCCACTAAATTCAAGAGTTAATGGGGGCAGACGAACTGACAGAATGTCAATAGGAGAATAGCGGAAGAACGCAACCATACTTCCACACCTGCAAAAGCAAAGTCTATTTTATTCTCTTCACAACAAGATGGTGAAGCAATGACTGAATAATCACAGTGATTTCAAACTGTTGGGGAAGCCAACCCTATTCTTAAGGAAAGTACTACACAGTACGGACCCATAATATCGGAGGCAGTCTCTTTGCAGAGAATGACCACAGCTAGCAACACGGTTAGCAGTTGCATGATTTGAAAAACTAAGTTCCAAGAACTTCCCAAATGAGAGTCCCCAAGCAGCATCTGACATTATTACTCTGCGAGTCGCTGGTGGAACTCCCTCTATTTGTGCACACTTAAGACATCGATGCCACATCCAAATCTTTTTGTCCCGTTCACCAGGAAGTGAACTCACCGAGGGAAGGCGTCTAACATTTATGGTAAGATTCCCCTGTTGGTGTGTATAGCAGATGACATGAGCCTCGGCTGGCTCCTTGCATGATTGACAGGAAGACATCTGACATCATGAAGTGAAATACAAAAATAGCATGAAATTATTTTGGGTAAGGGAATATCATGTATTATTGAACTTAGAGACAAAATGATGATTTACCTGACCAAAAAGATCATCCTGAAGATATCGCCCAAGTGGTTTATCAAAAGAGCTATAGAACTTGATGCGAAGTAGCCGAGAACGTTCACACACACTTCCATTTAAAATACATCGACTAGAGAAGGAAACTAATATGCTTTGACAACCGTCCGCAGCTGAATAGAATTCATTGGAGGCTTCGTTTTCATCTGACTTTTCAAGCCTTGACAGCTCTCCTAGGTCTCTGGGCTGACTCTCTTCTTGACCTGAAGTTTCCAGCGATCCTTCATTAGTTTGATCTTTGATTTCAACAAAACCAACAGCTCTCGAATCATGCGCAAGAAACGGTGCTAGATTTTCAAGACCAGCAGTAGAGAGAACATCTCTTGCTCCACAGTCATCTAGGTTAGATTGATCGCCGCATTGAGGGTAATGATGCTCCAACAATGACTCCGGTAAAACTACCTCCACACTGCAATTGGCAGATCCTAGTTGAACATGTGAGTCATTTGCAACTGTCTGCGCTCTTGCAGCCGCAGCAGAATGAGAAATCGCTGAGATAGAATTATCAGCAGATGTACCCTCGGGTGCTGCAGATGCTTTAGGTAGACTAGCACCCTCATCAGCAAGGAACGATGTCTCGAGGGACAGATGATATGCAGCAAATACAGCATACTGAACGACCTTCTTCAGCTTCTTCAGCTCTTCACGACATGAGCCCCTTAGCAAGACCTACATATTGTCAAATGAAAGGATAAGTGACCCTCTATATCTAACTTCAACATTTAATATACAAATAAAGATACAAGACAATATCTTGTCAACTTTGCACATAAGCTTGAGTTGAAACTCGCAAACCCCATATTGGCAGAAGAAAAAAACATGAGAGCTACACATTTAGTGACGAGGGAACCCCATTGAAGTTTCACAACAAGTTTAAACTAATGTTCACAATGCTATTAAAAACGAAATGCTTATAAAAGCATCAAATGTTTCATGGGCTTCAAGCTCAACGCACAACTAAAGCCCCTTGTTTTTATGCGCAATGCAAGAAATTATATATGTAAACACAAACAAAATCTGCTTGGAGTTAGAAATGAAAAAAAAGGGCTATTAAGTTAAATATATGAAGTGAAACATCTTAATTAAGTTCAAATAACAATTTAAATTTCTTAATCAGATGTAAAGATGAAATTTCTGGTTTCTACTTGAAATTGGTGACTAGAAAGGAGAAGTACAAATGGCACAGAAGAAATCATCATATAAATGCCATAACATGAGCATAACCATAAGGGAACCCACTTGAATAAACATATAATTAGAGCAAGGTGGTCAAAGTTAAATAGATGCATGATATTAGTAGTAGTTTAGAGGAACTTTGCATGCTCAAGGAAGTAAAAAAGACGAGTATACCAACAGGTATGCAATATTTAAATCATATTTAGAACTTCAAATAATTCGAATTTCAGTAAACCAATAATGGATTCAAGGTAGGGGAAAATACCGTGCAACCTAAACGCCTAGGACAACCATCAAAAAACATCAGAGTTTTTGATGGCTTCTTGTTTAACTGGTTGGCATGTTCATGCTCTTCAGAAACCTTTTCTAAGCGGAAGAGTTCGCAATGTCCCAATCTTGTTGTGGTTATGTTATCAATGGATGGGGTTACAAGAGCACCAGTGCACCTGGCTATCCGCTCTAGCAGTGGCCCCTTAACATTTAACACCAAAGAGATCTCTTTTGCCAGTAGAAGCTCCTGAGCATATGAAGAGACGCTTTTCTCCACAAGCAGCACATTAGGATGGTGAGCCTCTATTCTTGAAATGATCATCTTCAGGTGCTCCTTTTCCTGTTAGGCGAACAGAACATTTTAATCTGTCTCTATTTGCTCTTATCTCATCCATTAACAGATAAAGATCAAGTCAAAACCTGTTGCAATAAGGTGTCAAAAGATGCCAACTGATTGGCAGCTCTTTGGTACTCAAGTGCTCCTCGTAAAATAAGTAATCGGGCATTTTTGTACTGTGAAGTCATGCGCTTGTGTTTGATATTCTTAGTACAAACTACTCCTTTAACGAGGGTGCTGCATTGAACCAAAACTCAATCATGAATCTAACAAAAAACAAACCTGAACCCGCCAGACTTTCACATGATCAGAAAAAATGGAAAATATTAATGTCCGTGTGGTAAGAAGAGAAAAATTCACCTTTCACTTTGGCTTCCTGAAGCTACGCACTTGACCTTTACATAATCACCTGGATCCATGCTGCCTCCTTTACTAGTATCTGGCTTCACATAATTTGCAGCTTGCCATGCTATTGATGTAACTATGTCAATCCAGTCATCAGTGCTGCCTTCCTTCCCTGAATTTATACCTTCACCTTGCAATAGCTGCAAGACAAGAGCCCTGAAATGACCGTGTACAACAGCTCGTAATGGTTCCTTGTGATCCGCTTGCTGTTTCTCCTTTGCAGGGAAAATGCTGGCAAGGCTCCCACTGGAAGAAAATGATGCAGAAGTCTCTCCGATTTCATCATCCTCGTCATCATATGTAAAGAAATTATTTTGTGCCTCGTCATCTTCATCGTCAGGTGGAGGAGGGAACCATAGACGACCATTGTTTTCAAAATCCAATGGTTTTTGCTGCTTCTCAAACTGGTCTTGGTAAATGGACAAATTGTCAACACAGTCATCAGCAGTCTCTAGATCCTCATTTCCTTTCTCAACCCTTCCTAAAACAGTTGACGCTTCATGATCAAGGGGACCATCATTCCGAGACATTGGGGTCTCTTGTTGGTGCTGTACAGAATGCCCAACTCTATTGGAAATAAAACGAATCCTAGAGGGGCTTTTTGAAGGACTAGATCCAACTGATCTGAAACCGTAAAATTCATGTCTAGTACTAACACTACTTGATTCTATATCAGAAGTATCATGACAATAGTCACTTGATGGGCTAAAAGAATGATCCATGAAGTCCCCTCCTTCATCTTCATCACTCCTACAATTATAAGCACAAAAGTAAGATTTCTTAGTTCAAGGAAGCAGCTTTGAAAACACAAGTTGAACATATGTTAGCAATCTCATAAAATCTATGTAGCTTCTGTTTGATGGGTAATTTTTTTCCAAAAAGAAACAGTAGGCTTTATTCGGTAGTCAAATTAACATACATGAAGTTTGTCTTCTCTTTGTTCAATGTTGCTTGAGTGCTACCGAGTACGGTGGCAGATGCCCAGTCAAGTTGCAGGATGAAAAAATTTGGGATGGGGGAACGATAATTGGAAGGTCGCACCATTGTTATGTTCTAGATGATGTGGGAAAAAGAGTACATAAGATTTTTCAAGGAGTAAAGAAGCCCATGTGGAGAATTAGAAGCTCTTTAGTGCTTGTATTTTTTTGTGTCCAAAAAAAAAAAACTTGTTCAGAAAGCTATATAGATATGTCGGAAATTTAATGATACAACACAAATGTGAAGTTTTTGGCACCACTTTGGTGCAAACGAAATGATCTTTTGACTTGCAAACAAGATAATAGAAAACTGAAAAAACAGATATAAGTTAATATCACATGCCGAATATCTTGGAACGAAACTCCAGCCTTTACACATAAGATTATCGCAACATCAGCTACTTTAAGCCAAGCCAAATCTTGGGATAGATCCAAATCTCTTTTTGAGAAAACAAAGTAAAACCAAGCTCTTATACCCACAATTACGGAAACTAAAACAACTAAATCAATAATTAGATAACAGGTTGATCCTGCCATATTTGATGTTTCATTTAGTATATTAACATACATGGAAAACACAAAATTTCACCCTGGAATAATTACAAGGAAATAAAGAAATCTAACAAATATTGAACCAGATTGTTACCTGCTTGGCGAGTGACGCAAAGACACTGAAGATGGATGACTTGAAAAGGCTGTAAAACTACTCTTACTTGCATCATGTGGAGAATAACCATCAAATCTGTCACTACTGAAATCTGGTGACGGCGGTTCTGGGCTTTCTCTTGGAGATTCAGAAGGATAAACTTTGTCACTAAACTTCCTCGTGCTTTTATGACAATTGCTTAAGTCAGAACAAAATTTGCAAGTCTTGATATCAACCGCAGCCCTCACCAAGCTTTCTGATTCTCCTGATCCAGATGCAACAACATCTGAAGATCCAAAAATGCGCACACAATCATTGCAGAATACTCGACTGCAACTTAAGCAATGGAACTTGAGGTAAGAATCAGTAAACTTCATCTTGCATTCATAACAGGTTTTGCAACTGTCAGCATCCATCTTGCGTCTGCCAGCCAATGAAGTTGGATCACTCATAACCCACGATATCCAAGTCCTAACCTTCTCTATCAAATCCAGTAGTGAACTATCAGGTACTCCCATAGACCAGAAATCACCCACCAAATATACCGATAATTCGCCTCACTTAGATAAGCCTGACTACAACTCTTCTCCTAATCTAAGAATTTTTGTAATCTGATTTCTTTGTGCTAAAAGAAGAAACTCTATCAAAATATAATGGAATCTATAATCCACAATAAAAAATGGTGGATTCAGGGTTATATTTAATGTTTTTTTCTTTAAAAATTACACAAAAAGCAGTAAGCTTTTCCCCCAGAAATCACTAAATATCCTTAAGGGGAGAACAGATTACAACAATCTATTTCACACTGAATTTTGATATATACAACCAAAATAGCTTGAAACTTATGACAACAAAAAGATTGAACCTTTGACCAATCTGTTGACTCAAACCTAAAAACCCAACTCAACCAATCCCAGAATCATCAAGATTTGATCCCAAGATCAAATTTTTCATTAAAATCAAGATCAGATCCAGAGCTCAGCACCCAAATAACTACTGAACAATACTCATATCAGATTCTGCAATTAAATCCTCTAAACCCCAGATAACAATATCTAGAGATAAATAAACAACCCCACCAAAAAAGGAAGAAACTTTTGGAACTTCAGTGAGAAATTAATAGAACCCCAGATCAAGTAACACAAGTATAAAGATTTTTGGGTATAAAAATTGAAACTTTTTAACAAATACAGATTTGTGAGCTGATAAATTTAGCCTGCAAAAACCCCAGAGAGCAATATTTAGAGATAAATAAACAACCCCACCTAAAAAAGGAAGAAACTTTTTGAACTTCAGTGTGAAATAAGAGAACCCCAGATGAAGAAACCGCAAGTATAACAATTTTAGGTAATGAAAAATTGAATCTTTGAGAGAAAAAAAAGGACACAGATTTGTGAGCTGATGAATTAAAGAACAGAGAGAATAAGAATGAAAAGGAGAAAAAGGAAGAGTACAGAGGAAGTGGTGGCTCTCATCTCCATGAACATAACATTCATCATCTGTTTCTTCAGCAAAAACATTATTTTCTCTCTCCTTCCCATTTTTCCCGGCATTGCTCTTGCTGCTTTTAATTTCTCACTTCTCTTAACTTAATAACATTAAAATAATCATCTTCCCATTAAAATACATAACCCATAATTTGCATATGATGCTGAAGATTTCAAATACACAGAACCCTTTTCTTCTTCTCAATACTCCAATGTATAAGTAATAATACTACTAGCAGTACAGCATTTGTTCGTGTATTTATCCCCAAAAAAAAAATCATTTCTCTCTCCAACTTTACTTTTAACTGTGCACTTTATCTTACAGTCATGAACATGAGACCTTTTGATTTTGACATTATTTTTTATATTTTATTGTTATTCTGAATTGGATTTGTTTAGTCTACAGTAATGAGTCTATAGTCACATAGTTGTTTTAAGATGTATAGGATTCCCAACCTAAAAATAAAAAATAAAATTTTATAATATGTGTCTTTTATAATTGGCCTTACGTGGTACAAATTTGAATTAATCAAGACTCAAAAAAATACCAAAACGTCGAGTAAAAAAAAGGTGTACAGCCGTTAGTTAGAATGAGATTTATTAATAATGTTGGGGGGTTTGTTTATTATTTATTATTTATCATTTAGTTTGTTTGATATTTTTATTTGGAATCTTTTCTTTAAAGGGTATTCAAATTCTTGAGCTACTATTGGTCAGCAACAGCGTATGGAATGAAGTATTTTGGCAGCTTAGTCAGCGACAGTATTAAGATAGTGAAAGACTTTTATTTTATTCATTCGTTTGTTTTGTTCTCTTTTTTCTACTATTATATATTTTATGGTAAGTTTTTAATAAACTTTTCTTATATGGTAAGTAATTCACAAGCTGCAACCACTCTCACAATACTAGAATACCTATTATATGGTAATGTCATTTACAGTAGTATTAAGATATAAATAGACCATTATGGTATTGAAAAAGGCAAGCTTCTTCGTTAAAAGATGACAACTAAGGTTTATAAAGAGAATTATCCACATGGGATATTTAGACGGTAGAAACTAAGGGGTCGTTTGGTACGATGGATAAGTAAAAATAATTTTGGGATAAAAATTTAATACTGTCTTATTCTTTGTTTGATATTAATTCTAGAATAAGTTATTTCAAAATTAAAAATAGTACCGGGATAACTTATACTTTCAAATGGTGAAATAGTAATCTCAGATAAGTTATCCTACAATAAATCAGTAAAATTGACAATCATAGGATTAATACAACATACTAAACAGTCAATAAGAAATAATACCAGAATAACTCTCGCATAACCTAATCACAGTATAATTAATCTTATCATAACTAATCTCAGCATAACTTGTTTTCAAACCAAACGACCCTTTAGGAATTAATCCATTTTGTAATAATTCCTACTATCAATAATTCAAATTGTAGGTGCAACAAATTCGTTTCTACATAAAAAGATCCGTAAATCTCCTAAACTAATTTTTTATGGATTTTCTTCACTCGTCATTTCATGAACAATTTTTCAACACGGCTTCTTTATTATTGTTTTTCTCATTCAAACTTGTTGAGAAATGCTTTTTTTGAACAGAGAAACTATGAGAAACAGTTTTTTTGTCTTCACAAGATAAAATAAAGTCCGCATACACATTATTCTCCCTAAAATCCATACCGTGGTATTATCATTCCATGAACAATGGTTTAGTGTCAGATGAGATAATCGTAAGAATTTGGGAAAGTGAAAGGATTGTTATAAGTATGTGATTTCCATATCCATTTCTGTGGATTTTTATCGTTTTAATAGATCCTTTCAGGCTTCCAAAGTTAACATTTCTACTAGGGCGGCCCTTCCCTAAAGCAGGTAAAACAACTTTTTTAGGCCCCACATTTGTGGGAGAGGCATTTTTTGTTACAACTAATAAGCTATATATAAGTTTAAAAAATTATGTGATTGAAAAAGTTTGATTTCCTTGTTTAACAAATATAGAGAAGAAGAATTTGCAACTTCTATGATTTCTGCCAAGAAAATTGCATTGTGATATATAAGAAGAAATAATTTGATGAGAATATTGATAATGAAATCTCAAAATCTCTAAAAGAGTCCTTTAGAGTTGATTACTTTTTATAGATAGTAGACTAGGCTATTTTTCATTTCAAAATATATTTGAACAATTCGAAGCATATGAATATATTTTTTATTTTTCTATTTAGCGGTAAAAAACCTAGATAGAAAATTTGAAAAAATATTATCTTAATCTTGAATGTTCCTTAAAGCATAATCAATCTGATATTGCTGGTTTAGATTTATTTTTGAATAATAGTGCTAAAAAAATAGTACAAGTAGAAAATAACAGTTTAATTGATATGCCCAATCAAATAAAAAGATTTGATTCTTATGCAAACGCCTATATTGCTTATAGAATATTGTTAATAACTCATGTTACTGTTACTTCATCGAAAAAAGTTTTTCAAAATTAAAATTGATAAAATCTTACCAAAGATCAACAATGTCACAAGAGATGTTAAATGGATTAGATATATTATCAATTGAGAAAGACTTATTAGGAGAAATTGATTATAAGAAAATTATTAATAACTTTGCATCTAAAAAAAGTTAGAAAAATAGAATTCAAATAAAAAAATAATTCTTCTTAAAGAAGTTAAGGCCCCTCATAAAGTTTGATTTTAGGCCACAAAATTCATCAGGTCGCCCCTGCATTTCTAGATATTTATTCTCAATATTATCGTTTATATAATTTATTACCAACATTTATCTCCTATATAAATGGACAGTGATCTACATTCAAATTGATAGGGTAAATAAGCTTATAATAACAGCTGGGACAGGTTTGGAGAATTGTCTCCAATATGCTGAAGAAATGTCCAAATTCATAAAATACTAGCTACGGGAGCAACTAATAAAAGATTTATAATTTGTCTTCACAAATATTCAGAATTATATTTTTTTCATTAATGTTTATGTGGATGACAGTTCATGTTCAAGTTGACATTTTTCAATACGATCCTATTAAAGTATAGAGTGGGCATACGTTTTTAATATTAATTAAATTGAGATATAATCTTATCTTTTGGGTCAATTGTTTTTTGAAAAACAAAATGCATTATTGTCTACGTAATGTCATATTATACAGTTATCAGATATCTTGTACCCCAATTCCCATTTTGTCGTTCGTCTCGACTATCATGCTTCAGTGGGTACAACAAAAACATTGTTATTCCCGGTTGAGCGAATAACACAAGTGCAATGTATAGCTTGAGCGAATTGTATGTTGAGTTCAGTATTTCTTCAATATTTGCTACTCATATATATATAGCAGCCAAGAAGGAGTGCAAGACCAAACGTCCACCCTTCATGGTGGATCAAGCATTACATATTTGTGGAGCAAGCACTTCATGGTGGGAAGACCATTATCCGGCTGCCAAATTATCAATACACGGATTGGAAAATATCCGTTTATAAATACGGATAATCTTACGTTAATATTTACTATTAACAAATAAATTTGGTCCAAAAAATTAATCAATCGATCGATCATTTGACCGAATCCGAAGCCGAAGCCGAAGCCGAAGCCGAAGCCGAAGCCGTAGCCGAAGCCGAGCCGAGCGAGCGAGCGACGACGACGGCGCGAGGCTTGCTTTCTTCTTAACTCTTTAAGAGCTACAAGAAGAGCAATTATATATATACCCACCAAAAATATCTTCCACTTCCAATATGGGACAATGTCTCATTGTTAAGAGGGGGAAACTTAAAATTTTACTCAAAATTTCATTTTTCCTCCATTTCCCATTCACCCTCATTTTAAGAATATTACATCTTAAAAATAAAACCTCAACAATCCCCCACATGAATGGGGAATGGCTATATCACGGAAGTATGCATGAAAAACTGTGTGATTTACAAGCAAGGATTAATTGCATCTGGATAAGTAGGTTTCCCTTTGAACTTTTCGTAGTAAACTTATGTCGGATATACTCGGTCAATCGGTAGATTTGATATCTTTGAACCGTCGATCTTTGGTGTATACCTAGACAACCATAAGTCACACAATCAACCCTTAACCGTCTTTGGTTCTCATTGTTGTGTTCGTTTCAGCCATGAACACCGCCTGGTTTCATAAGTGCGTAGAGAACTGGCCTTACAAAGTTCTCCTTGAAGCGGCTCACACTTCACACTTAAATAGGTGATTCCTAAACGTGTCATCCTGTAGATACACTATTTGATATACCCCGTATCAAATTTAGAAATCATTAAAAAGCCTTAATGCTTTATCCTTGATACTGAACATTGTCTCATCACGAGAATGGACTAAAATTTTATTTGACAATGTTGAACCGTCATTAATGACTTTGTTTGATCTCTTTGAACCTAGATCTTGGGATCTCCAGTCTTCTAGGTAGAGTTACCGCCACAATGACTTGTTCTCGGCCATAGCCCCATTCCCCTTGATGATTTCTCAACTACCTCTCTAGTTAGGCCTTTTGTAAGTGGATCCGACACATTATCACTTGACTTTACATAGTCAATTGTGATAATTCCTCTAGAGAGTAATTGCCTAACGGTTTTATGTCTTCGTCGTATATGACGAGATTTACCGTTATACATGACGCTCCCAGCCCTTCCAATTGCCGCTTGACTATCACAATGTATGCATATTGGTGCCAACGGTTTGGGCCAAAATGGAATGTCTTCCAAGAAATTCCGGAGCCATTCAGCTTCTTCACCGGCTTTATCTAAGGCTATGAATTCAGCCTCCATTGTAGAGCGGGCAATACATGTTTGTTTGGACGACTTCCAAGATACCGCTCCTCCACCAATAGTGAATACATATCCACTCGTGGACTTAGAATCAGTTGAACCGGTGATCCAATTTGCATCACAGTATCCCTCAATCACCGCAGGGAAATTACTGTAGTGCAATTCAAAGTTCTGGGTATGTTCTAAATATCCCAAAACTCGTTTCATTGCCATCCAATGAGATTGGCCTGGATTGCTCGTATATCGACTCAGTTTACTTATAGCACAAGCTATGTCTGGTCGTGTACAATTCATGATATACATTAAGCATCCCAATACACGAGCATAATCCAATTGTGATATGCTTTGGCCTTTGTTCTTTGCTAATGCAAGATTCACGTCAATTGGAGTCTTTGCAACTTTAAAGCCCAAGTGCTTGAATTTTTCAAGTACTGTCTTAATATAATGAGATTGTGACAATGCCAGACCTTGAGGAGTCTTATTGATCTTAATTCCCAGAATTAAATCAGCAACTCCCAAGTCTTTCATATCAAACTTGCTATTGAGCATACGCTTAGTAGCATTTATGTTGGCAATGTTATTACTCATTATCAACATATCATCCACATATAGGCAAACAATGACTATGTGATTTGGAACATTTTTAATGTACACGCATTTATCACATTCATTTATCTTAAAACCATTTGACAACATTGTTTGGTCAAATTTTGCATGCCATTGTTTGGGTGCTTGTTTTAGTCCGTAAAGAGACTTAACAAGTCTACATACCTTCTTTTCTTTACCTGGAACCACAAACCTTTCAGGTTGTTCCATGTAAATTTCTTCCTCCAACTCTCCATTTAAGAAGGCCGTCTTAACATCCATTTGATGAATTTCAAGACCATACACTGCAGCTAATGCTACTAACATCCGTATGGACGTAATTCTTGTAACTGGAGAGTATGTATCAAAGTAGTCTAGACCTTCTCGTTGTCTATACCCTTTGACTAAGAGCCTTGCCTTGAATTTATCAATAGTGCCATCATCTTTGATTTTTCTCTTAAAAATCCATTTAGAACCCAAAGGTTTATTTCCAGGAGGAAGATCAACCAATTCCCATGTATGGTTGTTCAATATGGATTCTATTTCACTATTGACTGCCTCTTTCCAAAACAATGATTCCGAAGAAGTCATAGCTTCTTTAAATGTTTGAGGCTCATTCTCCAATAAGAAAGTCACAAAATCTGGTCCAAATGAAGTAGACGTTCTTTGACGTTTACTACGTCTTGGATTCTCCTGATTACATGTACTTTCTTTTGTTTCTTCCCGAGGTCGTTTAGATCCTTCACCAAACGACTCACATTCCTTTTTATACGGATATATATTTTCAAAAAACTCAGCATTATCTGATTCTATAACCGTATTATTATGAATGTCGGGATTTTCTGATTTATGAACCAGAAATCGATATGCTTTACTATTTGTCGCATATCCTATGAAAACACAATCAACGGTTTTCGGTCCTATCTTTACCCTTTTGGGTTTAGGAACTTGCACTTTTGCCAAACACCCCCACACTTTAAAATAATTCAAGTTGGGCTTCCTTCCTTTCCATTGTTCATAAGGAATGGATTGTGTTTTGCTATGGGGCACTCGATTTAATATTCGATTAGCCGTAAGAATGGCTTCCCCCACAAGTTCTGTGGCAAACCAGAACTTATCAACAACGCATTCATCATCTCCTTTAATGTGCGATTCTTTCTTTCCGCAATCCCATTAGATTGGGGCGTGTAAGGGGCTGTTGTTTGATGAATAATTCCATATTCTAAACATATTTCTTCAAAAGGAGATTCATATTCACCACCCCTATCACTTCTTATCATTTTTACTTTCTTGTTAAGTTGCGTTTCAACTTCATTTTTGTATTGCCTGAATGCGTCTATTGCTTCATTTTTACTATTCAGTAAGTAAACATAGCAATATCGAGTACCATCGTCAATAAAAGTTATGAAATACTTCTTTCCACCGCGAGATGGTATTGACTTCATGTCACAAATATCTGTGTGAATTAAGTCTAAAGGATTTGAATTCCTTTCAACTGACTTATAAGGATGTTTAACATACTTAGATTCCACACATATTTGACATTTTGATTTTTCGCATTCAAACTTGGGCAGTACTTCCAAGTTAATCATTTTCCGCAAGGTTTTATAATTGACATGACCCAAACGTACATGCCATAAATCATTTGACTCAAGTAAGTAAGAAGAAGCTGAAATATTATTATTATTTTCAACAACCATTACATTTAGGTTGAAAAGGCCCTCGGTGAGGTAACCTTTTCCCACAAATATTTTATTCTTACTAATTACAACCTTGTTGGATACAAAAACACACTTAAAACCGTGCTTAACAAGAAGTCCAGTAGAGACTAAATTCTTTCTCATTTCGGGAACATGAAGGACATTGTTCAAAGTCATGACCTTGCCAGAAGTCATTTTTAGAAATACCTTCCCATATCCTTCAACTTTTGCTGTTGAAGCATTTCCCATATAAACTGTCTCTCCGGGTTCAGCAAGAGCATAGGTAGCAAAAGCCTCTCTAACTGCACAAACATGGCGAGTGGCTCCTGAATCAAACCACCACAGTTTAGGATTTCCCACCAAGTTACATTCAGAGAGCATGGCACACAAGTTATCAACATCATCATGGTTTACTACCATGTTTGCTTGACCCCTTTTCTTGTCTTTATTCGGAGCACGACACTCCGTAGATTTGTGTCCGGTTTTCCCACAGTTGTAGCAGTTTCCACTGAACCGCTTCTTGCTTGGGTTGTATTTCGGACCAGAAGCCTTTTTTCTCTTTTTGTTAGCTTCAACAATATTTGCTCCCATTATTGTTGAATTTCCACGGCCTCTCCTTTCAGCAACTTTATTGTCCTCTTCGATTCTCAACCGAACAATGAGATCTTCAAGGGACATTTCCTTTCGTTTGTGTTTCAAATAATTTTTGAAGTCCTTCCACAACGGAGGCAACTTCTCAATCATTGCTGCTACTTGGAATGCTTCGTTGATTACAAGACCTTCAGCAAGTAGATCATGAATAATCACTTGCAATTCCTGGACTTGAGTAATAACAGACTTGCTATCTATCATTTTGTAGTCCAGAAATTTTGCGGCAACGAATTTCTTCATCCCGGCATCTTCAGTCTTATATTTCTTTTCAAGCGCATTCCACAATTCTTTGGATGTCTCCATGCTACTGTATACATTATACAGATTATCATCCAGTCCGCTAAGAATATAATTCTTGCATAAAAAATCAGAATGCTTCCACGCTTCAATCACGAGAAAGCGTTCATTATCTGGAGTTTTATCCGGCAGATCAGGAACATCTTCCTTGATGAACTTCTGTAGACATAACGTAGTTAAGTAGAAGAACATCTTCTGCTGCCAGCGTTTGAAATCAATCCCGGAAAATTTTCCGGGTTTTTCTGCCGGTGCCAACGCCGGTGTTCGGCTTGTCGTTGTGTTGGCAGTCGCCATCGGAACAGCTTGGTTTTCGTTTTCAGTCATCATCTTTTTCAGAAAAGAATGACACAAACAAACGTTTAATACACGTTTTCAAATTGGAGTAAAAATCACGTAGATTTTAATATCCAACAAAACGCCACGAAGGCTTAACTCTCCAAAATGGGAGTACACAAACCACAAAGGTTTTAGTTTGCAGAATAATAAGAATAACACAAGTACAGAAATAAATATTAAATTCCTTAAGATTGTTATTCCCGGTTGAGCGAATAACACAAGTGCAATGTATAGCCAATTTGTTGAGCGAATTGTATGTTGAGTTCAGTATTTCTTCAATATTTGCTGCTCATATATGTATAGCAGCCAAGAAGGAGTGCAAGACCAAACGTCCACCCTTCATGGTGGATCAAGCATTACATATTTGTGGAGCAAGCACTTCATGGTGGGAAGACCATTATCCGGCTGCCAAATTATCAATACACGGATTGGAAAATATCCGTTTACAAATACGGATAATCTTAATCAATCAATCGATCATTTGACCAAATCCGAAGCCGAAGCCGAAGCCGAAGCCGAAGCCGAAGCCCAGCCGAGCGAGCGACGACGACGGCGCGAGGCTTGCTTTCTTCTTAACTCTTTAAGAGCTACAAGAAGAGCAATTATATATATACCCACCAAAAATGTCTTCCACTTCCAATATGGGACAATGTCTCATTGTTAAGAGGGGGAAACTTAAAATTTTACTCAAAATTTCATTTTTCCTCCACTTCCCATTCACCCTCATTTTAAGAATATTACATCTTAAAAATAAAACCTCAACAAACATTACGTATATTTCTTATATATTATAATATATCTTCTTAAATTATCCACATTTATATATGTAAATTATCCAAGCAAGTATTTTAATTATTCATAATTTACTTATCCACCTTTTGAGATTTATTTGGGCCACTTTTCTTATTTTATACCTCGTGAGTTTGGAAAAAATAATTAACATGCATGAGATTGGTTGACAAATATATAAAGTAAAGGAAAAACTGAAGGGGTTGGTATCCCTTCATGGTTCTCCGCATAATTAATTCAAGTTCACATCAAAATTCATCAATATTAAGGGATAAAAAATGAAATTAATATTATATTAAACAACTTGTATTAATAAAATTAGTCTAATATTCCACTTGAATTTTTTTTTTTTATGATGTACTACATTCAAAACTTTGGCCTTAACATTAAGCCCGGTTAAGATTTGCTGCCTGTTTCTTAAGAACGATGAGATTAATTTTCAAATAAATCACTACATAGTACAACGGACAAATTAAATACTATATCATTTTAGAAAAGTCTTAAATCTAACTAACTCCTCCATACAATGAGAACATGAGCAAGGCAGCTCAACGAATCTCGTGACCTAGGGCGAAATCATATAGAGACCCTTAAATTTATGCTATAAAATATTTACACTAATAATGAAATTTACTTTTTAAATAACAAATTAATCATTTAGGACCAAAAAAATCGAATTTCAAAAAAAAAATAATAATAATAAGAGGAAGAGCACAAAAAATAAAAGTGGTGGACTGTCGAATATTGAGGTCCAGAACTCAAAGTGAAAATTTTGATTTATGTATCATCACAAACAAGAAAAAGAAATAAACATACATAACGTAATAGCTTAAGTTTTGAGCATTGACGGTATTAAAAATATTTACTCCTTCTAGTCAATTTAAACGATAATTATAATTTATTCTATTAAGTACTTATATTAGCACTTATTGGTGAATATCTAAAATAGATCGTAAATAACCTAATATAATGTGTCGAATTACACTAAAAGAAAATCGGTGCGGAAAATGCATAAGTACCCCCACACCTATAGCCGGATTTTCAATTACACACTCTACCTTTGCGGGGGTTTTATTACCCCTTAATCTATTTTAAAATAGAATAAATCCACCCTTGAAATACTACAACCCGATTTCTATTGGGAGGTGAACTACATGTCCTAGACAAGTGTATATTTTATTAAAAATTATTTTTCTTTTCTTTCCCTTATTTTTTTCTTTCTCTTTTCTCTTTTTTATTTACTCTCGTCACCACCAAACTAAACAATAAAGTTTCATCCCATGTTCTAATTTTTGGCCCCCGATATATTCTTCTTCTTATTCTTTTTTTTTTCCGGCTGCTAAGATAGGGTTGAGACCTTTAAATGGCTATTGTGGTGATGGCATTTTGGATGGTTTCTATCACCAGTAATTGTGGGGCATAAAAATATCGACTTTTATGATTAAGATACGAGTGATAGTAAATTATGTGAGTATATGTGTATTTGCTTTGTAAGAAAAGGCTTCTTCCAGTTTGAAAATTCAAAAACTCCATTTTTTATTTTTCGGTGATAGACATTTCTAGATCTGAGTGATTTTTATGAAAGTGTGATTTGTGTGTTTGAGAGGGAGAGAAAAAGAAAGAAACCGACTAACCAAAATAATTAAAGAAGAAGGCCATAAAAGTCGTCGGGAATGGCGAAGTGGAGGAGAAGAAGGAAAAGACAAAGAAAAAGAAAAAAAGTAAGAAATTATACACCTCACTAAAAATATAAAAAAGCGAAAAAAAAAAACCTGAAAAATCGTTTTTTCTTGCTTCTCACTCTCCCAAGGAGAGTGAAGTACACACACTCTGCCACGTAAGCTTTAAGGGTACAAATAATTCTACTTTAAAATAGTTTAGGAGGATAATAAAATTCCCGCAAAGGTAGAGCGTGTAGTTAAAAATCCGGCTATAGGTCAGGGGGTACTTATGCATTTTTCCAAACCGGTGCATGAATGCTTTTGTGTTCATGCAGTTTTAGAGAACATTGTAAAAGAAATTCATTATGTTGTCGATATATATAACTTAATTCCTATATAAAAAGGATAAAATTAAAATTGAAGAGTAAAGCAAATGTACTAATTAATGAGGGAAGAAAATTATCATAATTTATAAATTTATTGGTATAAAATTACCTCAATCGAGTTACAAAAAAATATACTGTAATATCTTTTTTTATAGTAAATATTTATATAAATTATATAATATATAGTATATAGTAATAATAATAATAATATAAATTTAAATAAATTTGAAGCTTTCAAATTTTGGGGCCTAATACAACGGCCTCACAGAGTAAAGCCTTCGAGCCGCCCTTGAATATGAGAATACTATACATCATTGAGTTCTAAAAAGATTGTCATCCAAACAATTCATTTTTCTGAATGAATAAATTATAAAAACAGTAAATCATGTTGAGGTATATTACGATAGAATCGGAGGCGGTCCTATATGTAAGTATGTAACCATGAAGGGTTATCGGACCGTTAACTTCGATATAAATCTTGTATATGTATATGTGTATATCTTAAAAGTGATTAATTTAAATCACTTGAAATCCTGCATACTAACAACCTTTATATGATGCACTGCTTGAACATAATAATGATGTCCCGTCGCGTTAAAATCATGGTTTCTCCCCTAAGTAAAATGTATAGTATCCATCCATCCTTAGGTATTATGTTCGAGTCTTGGGAATTGAAAGAATTTTGGTCAGAAAGTATCTCTTTAATGAGCTCAACAGACGTTAATTCAAATTAGTCGGGACACCAAAATAAGTACCAAATATGGAACATAAAATTAAAAAATATATGATCCATTGTCTAGGAAAACCCAGGGGGCAGGTGGTGGGGGTAGTGTGGAACATAAAAAGGATAATAATATGTCTTCTTTAGGGTTAGCTTTTAACTTAGGCTTTCGGTTTGGTGAGAAGACATTGGTGTGTCAACTGTCAAGTTATGTTTGCTCTCTGCCAAAAATCCTTTCATGTTTATTTGCCGAAAAAATTCTGTCCTTTTCCTAATTTTTCTATTTCTTGCCCCTTTTATTTTGTTCTTTTTCCTCTTGGAATTTTCTTGATTAATAATTCATAAAATTCCTAATTTTCACAATGCTTTCTTTTTTATGGGATTCCATCTTTTTCTGCAATTTTTTCTCCTTGGCTTTTTCTTCAGAAAACAACTTAAAAATTCTTAATTTGTCCCCATATTTTTTGTTGTGATTTTAGTTGGGAAGGAGTATTAATTAAATCAAATAAATTGCCTAGGATTCTAGGGGGTTAGGTGTGAGGTCTGCACCCCACAAAAAGTCACATTTGTAGAAAAAGGTTACACATCATTTCTTCAACATTTCATGTCATTTACAACTAAGGAAAATGGAAGGATATATAAGAGTAGATTTTTGGCACCTACTTTTAGCCGGAAAAATAACTTATTTTGAGAAGTACGGTTTTTTAAAGTGTTTTTTAAAAAATATTTTTGGTGAGAAACAATTTGTGTTTAGTTAATTAATTTAAAAAAATACTTGCGAGCAGCAATTAACGTTTGATCAAACTTTTAAAAAAATACTTCTAATTGTATTTTTCTCAAAAAAGTACTTCAGGAAGAATCTACTTTTTTGGCTTTTCCAAAAGTGCTTCTGCTATCACTCAAAAAAAAAATCCTCTTCTAATAGCTTGTCCAAACAATTCAATTTTGAAAAAAAAAAAAAAACCTTTTTTTCTAAATAATTATTTTTCAGCTTGAAAAAACTTGGCCAAATTGGCTATTAATATTCGATAAATTGAGTGCAAAATTTGAAGATTAGAATTCACAATATATAAATGTGTGTGTGTAAAAGGTAATTTCTTTTTATATGCCTAAATATTTATGAATAAAGTTATCTTATGTATATGTTGTTGATTAGAGATAGCAAATATCTATTAAAATAATTAAAATAGAGAGGAATATGTACTTCCAGCATAGGTCTAACTATCTCAATTTTCGATTTTAGTATGTTATGGTTATTAAAGTCTCTCCACGGCAAGAATCTAAGGTTAGTTACTAGTAGGCCAAATACTTTGTGAACCATATTTAACTTTGAGACATTTCATTATATTTTAATTACAGGTTATAATTAGCCAAACTCTTCTTTTCCCACGAAACTCTACATTCTTTGAACCGAAAATTAGAGCAAAAATAATTTGTATCTATCTTCATAATCATTAGTGACTCATCACCATGTGAAGGATATTGTTATTTTATAACTTTGAGAAGAATCCATCTTTGCTTCTCTTTTCTATAAGTGATGCTTTGTCAATTTAGGGTTACAAATGGGTCCTACCTAAGTACATTTATTCATTTAATGTTCTCAAATAGCTTTACCAAATTCCTATTTTCTCGTGAATTGAAACCCCATAGCCACGCGCCCACCACAACACTAAATCAATATGTATATACTTAATTATATGTATATATTTTTTAAAATGGTTTTCTACTTGATATAGGTTAGTTTGTTACCCGATTAAATAGTAAATTAAATCGAAAAGTCTCATTCAAAATGGCTTTTTGCCTAATTATCCGGTTTGGTCAATATTCCCATGTGGTGTATTAGGGTACTAATTTCTCATTTTAATACTTTTCTCTAGGTATTTATATCTAAGATTTGCAATTTAATTAGATATGACTTTTTAGACCCACTAGCAAGCACCGACCTATAGCTATTAGAGCCAATAATTTTTAGATTACATCTATTTAAAGGAGGTATTAATAACTAATTAATAGAAGAAAAAGGCAAAGAAAATTATAAAAGTAAGAAGAAAGAAAAACGATATAAGATCCGTTTCAATTGTTCTACTTCTACCTATGTTCATTACATACAAATAAATAAACTTTAGAAATTAGGGGAGAAATTCTACACTTTCTCTCGAGTCAAATTAGCAATTCCTTTCACGTAAGGTTGTTATCTTATACATAGATGAGACGAAACTAAGATTTGAAATTTATAAATTCGGAATTCTAGTCATTTTAAGTTACTAAGTTCTAAATTAATTTTTGTTCATATTCAATGAATTTCTTAAGATAAATACAAATTTAAATCAAAGTTATTAGATTTAACTGAATCCGTAGTGTTAACACCACACCGCCCCTATATGAAAAAAAAAATGATAGATATTATATAACTAAAAAGAATATAATAAAATCTAAATAGAGTTTGAACATTCCAGGACAAAAGTTAGTGTATACGAATATAGATCGTCCAATATGTAGCCATCATTTTACTTGTTGACTAGACTAGTTTTAACAAATATAAAGTTTAAACCATTGGTTGCGGTGGATTTATTTTCTTTGGAGTGCTCTTTAGACCTTTATGGAAAGAGGATTTTTATCCTCTAAATTTAATGATTCCCCTCAAGAAATTAAAAGGGTAAAACCTTATCCTTCTATTGGAAAAGGAAAGAAAGAAAAGGGATATTTTTAATTCTTAAATATCTAACTTTTTTACTCGTACATAATATTCATGTCAAGTTAATAAATTCAAGATAAGTGTACTCGCTCTAGTAGTGTGTTTTCCATATAAATATTTGTCACTTAATCATAGTTAAATGTACCCAATATGACGATCAATCGCTATTGGTCGGTATTTTTTCGCTGATTTTTAGTAATTTTTAGTAGTGTGTTTGTCATATCAATATTTATTTTGTCACTTAATCATAATTATTTTGCAATAAATTTTAATTGTTAATATTAAATTATTTGATTTTATATAAATATTGTCCTATACCAGAGAGAAGAGAAGATCAAATATTGTTTCCCTTTTCTATTATTTTCGTGAACCAAACTAAGAAAATATATCCTCTTCTTTTACTTTATCTAGTTCACTCATTAACATAAAAACTTATTTTACTAAAAGTTATTATTCCTCATTTCCTACTATTCAACGTTACCAAAATTATTTTAAACCTTTTAATATCTTAGGATTGTACTTTTAAACTAGTATTAGCACCTGCGCGGATGCGCGGACATTAACCATGTCAAGTATTTGAGTTATTTGAATTATATGTAAATAATCTTAAAATTTAAACCTTCTCGATAAATATAGATAGTCACTGGATATTAATTAAGAAATACTACATAAAAAAGATTAACCATTTCTCAAATCTACTAGTTATAATTATATATATTTTTTGGTACCATTCTCGTCGGTGTCATTTGATCATAAACATAGTCAGGAAGCAAAATAATAACTTATATATATGGCAAAACAATCAAAGGTTGAGAATATGAAGGACTCTTTGGATACGACTTGACTCTTTTACTACTACTTGAACTCTTATTTGGTGTGTTGACATCTTTCAAAAAATATTTCTATTTTAAATTTCAGTTTCTAAAACTTTATTTTTCAATAATAATTATTTTTATAATAATGCAAGTGAAAATATTATCCTTAATTCAAAACTTATTTTAGCCGGCTATCTAAAAATTTAAATAATTCTTTAGCTAGTGATTGTTTTCTTCTTCTAGTATAACTCCATTTTGATATTTGACATTAACCATATTAAATATCTAATTTATTTGAATTATATTTAAATAACCCTAAGCTTTACACCTTCTAGATAATTATAGATAATCGTTAGATATTAATTAAGAAACACTATATGAAAAAAGACTAACATTATCTCAAATTTTGTAGTGATAATATTTATTTGCACAATTTTTAGTGGTGTCAATGGAATATAAAAATAATCACGAAGCGAAATAATAACTCATATTTATGGAAAAGAACAAAGGTTGATAAAATATGAACAACTCTTTGGTTACGACATGACTCTTTTACTACGACTTGAACTCTTATTTGGTATGTTGTTATCTTTTAAAAAATATTTCTATTTTGAAATTCGAATTTCTAAAACTTTATATATATTTCAATAATGATTATCTTTATAATGATGCGATTGAAGATATTATCCTTAATTTAAAATTTACTTTAATCGGCTATCTAAAAATTTAAAATAATTTTATTGCCGGTGAAACTTTATTTTAGTATGACTCTATTTTGCGTTTAACGATATCTCTACCCACATATTTTGAATTTTGAATATCCTATATATACAGATTTTTTATTCTTTGAATCATTAAATGTTAATTTAGGTGATTTTTATTATATAACATTGTACATATTATCTTAAAACTGCCAAGTATTTTTTTTTCGATACCATACTTGGCTTAACCTCAATGCAAACAACTCAAACTGTATTTAAATTCAGATTCGAATATCATATCAGTTTGTTAGTAATAATAATTTTTGAAAAATCGACACACGATGTAAATTAAAAAAATCCTTATCCTATAATCTATGTATTTGAGTTGAAAAAATATGTATTTAAAATCGATGAGATGAACTTCTAAATCTTTGAGAGATTCGTTGTCGTCTCTTATTTCTAGTTTTTAGATTTTCCATACATGTTTTTCTATATTTATTTTCTTTTATCTTATTTTTATTTTTCTGTTTTTTTGTTACAAAAAAATAATTTATTTCCCTATAAAAGAATAAGTTATAATAGAAATTGTCTACATAAGAAATTTATTTATATTTTTAGTCTTTATTGAAGTTCTTTCATATTTTTCTTTTGGCTTTATCTAATCAACCTAAATAGGCGCTCACCCAACTACTTAAATTAATTGAAGGATGTGTAATTTATATATAATATGTGTATAATCGTGTATTGACAGTATATCATCTATGTATATCAACTATAAAAAGTAAACAATAAATCTAGTCAGATATTTACGTAAATATTTCATAGGATTTTGGTTACTTGATTTTATCCGTGATATGACTTCTATTATAATAATTTTAAAAACTCTCTACTAAAATACAAAAATATCTTATCCTTTTATTTTTAAAATTATATTATATTTTAAAAAATAATTCCATTTAGAAATAATTTATTTCAATTTAATAAAATATATATTTCATGTTATACCAATTTTATTTTTTAAAATATATGTTTTATTATACTTGAAGATCGATATATAAACTATCAGTTAGAAAGCCAATATTCCTCTTGTTGAAATTCGAGAAAAAATATCTTCCATATAATATAATTATTCAAAATTAATATTCTTCAAAAAAAAAATATTATACCCTTGCAATGTTGGTTTGACTACAACTAAATAAAAAGATTCAGCTTATATCCTTCAATTCCTAGAAGGTGCTAAATTGAAATTAATGATAGCAATTGTATAGCTAAAGTTTTGCTATTTGTTTGATGTCCATCTATACAAATTGACTCGTCAAATAAACATTCTTCAAAAAGAAAAAAAAACTTTTTTGAATATTGACTGATTTTTGTGATGTTTCTTTCTCCAGCATGTAGGTTTAATTCATTATGTATGTTAATAAACTTTTATTTAATTTTTAAACTCTTTTTTGTTATTTGGATAAACATAGACGTGTACCCTATATATTATATTTATTTTAAAAGAAATTTCTTTTATTCAAATCTAGCTATAGTATTTTAAAGAACTTTAATTATATGGGTTTTGATGTGAAAAAGTTTTGTAGTTATATGGAGTAGTTTTATTATTATTATTTTTTTGCCAGAGGCGAAGTAGTATTTAAATAATTAGAAAAGATAATAAAAGTTCCTAACATGATCAATCGTCACTTAATCACAGTTAAATATACCCAATATGGCGATCAATCGCTATTGGTCGGTATTTTTTCGTCGGTATTTAGTAATTTTTAGTAGTGTGTTTGTTATATCAATATTTATTTTGTCACGTAATCATCGTTATCTTGCAATAAATTTTAGTTGTTAATATTAAATTATTTAATTTGATATAAATACCGTCATATACAAGAGAGAAGAGAAGATCAAATATTGTTTCCCTTTCCTATTGTTTTCGTGAACCAAACTAAGGAAATATATACTCTTCTTTTACTTTATTTAGTTCACTCATTAACATAAAAACTTATTTTACTAAAAGTTAGTATTCCTCTTTTCCTACTATTCAACATTACCGAAATTATTTTAACCTTTTAATATCTTAGGAGTATACTTTTAAATTACGTAAAGTGGTGGTCTACATTTTTTCCACGATTTGACTATGCATCCATTTTAGCCATGTCTTTTCAATTTCTTAATCTCATTTGCCTATTTTGGAAAAATATTTCTTTTTCATTAGTTGGTATATTTCTCAATCGTTCAGATGGAAGTGTTTGGTCCCATGCAGAAAACCCACTCAATTCCCTATTATCCCAAATGAAAAAAAAGGGTGAACATTTATAGGAAAAAACAATAAAAGAAGGAATTTGATATTAATTGGTAGGTGGCTATTTGAGTTTTGACTATTACAAAAAGTTAAACTGAAGAAAAGATAGATTGGCAGCCTAATTAGTGGATAAGGCATAAGAATACTTTTTCTTTTAATAAAAATGCACTCAAATCTCTTAGAGTTTTAAGTTATATACACAGTGTCAACCATATTTGTAAGATTAAATTTACTTATAAGGTAAATAAGAGCAGTCTAATACATTAAGCTTTCGTTATTTGCGGGAATCTAGAGAAGGGTCATAGCACATTAGGTTTATGTTGTGCAATCTTACTTTGTTTTTTTACGATAAACTATTTTCACAACTTGAACCCGTAATCTCCTAGTCATACAAGGATAATTCTTACTATTACTCCTTCCCTTTTATAAGTAATTGTCCTTGTAGTTATTTATAAGATAATTATAGATAGATTTTTATGATAAACGTTACTTTCTACTTTACATTTTCATCAATTTTTTCTATGTATCTAAAAGCAAAGCTATGTGGTAAACTAATTTTAAGAGTTGACGTCAAATTGGTTGAAAGCAAACTTTAAAAGAGCCCATGTTATGCGCTAAAAGCTGATTAACTTTTAATTGAAACATTAAAATGTAATGGGCTTAATATGGATCAACTTAACAAGCCTATTCGTCTATGGACCATGATATTTTGAATTGTCAGTTTAGTTGGGGAATTAAAATTGGGGTATTATCATTTCTAGTCCGCGCAAAAAATTATTTACATTCAGTAGCTGAAAAAATGTATAAAATTTGTATATAATATTATACAAAAAATATATATTTTTTGACTATTATTTTGAGAGCGGCTATACAATATTATTTTCCCATTAGAATATGATACTTTGATGTAAAGTAAATGAACTCCATCTAAATTATGGTGCAAACCTTTGGTCTTTTACGATCAAAAGATATGCATATATGTTGACGTTACCGTATATCGTTGAGGGGTTTGATTTCTTTTTATAAAAAAAAAATAGTGATAATCGTGACAACTTCGTTTAGTGAAGCATGTTGAGCTCATTTCAATCCTACTTTCTAATAATGGAGAGATTTGTGAGGCTTAAATATAGATTTTTTATTACGTTAAAATTTGAATTTATAATGTGAGCTTAACTAACGATAATGTGTTTGTACTTTTGCTACTTGACCATACCCCTGAAATTAAACTCCACCAGTCCATTGTTATACCATATATATCTCTTTGAAAATTAATAGCCTGTTTGGCCAAACTTCTAAAATCAGTTTATATTGAGAAGTGTTTTTCTCAAAAGTACTTTTTAAAAAAGTGCTTTTGGTGAGAAACAGTTTGTGTTTGGCTAATTAATTTGAAAAACACTTTTGAGCAGTAATTAGTGTTTGACCAAACTTTTGAAAACTGCTTCTAAGTGTATTTTTCTCAAGAGTGCTTCTCAGAAAAATACTTTTGGAGAGAAGCTACTTTTTTCTGCTTCTCAAAAACTGCTTATGTTTCTCCTCAGAATCACTTTTTTCCTTCCAAAAGCTTGGCCAAACACCTCAATTTTTGGCCAAAAATGCTTTCGGCTAAAAAAAAAAAAAATACTTTTGGCCCAAAAATAAACTTGCCAAACAGGCTATAAATACAATAAGCTTTAGGTTGAGGCATGTTCTCTTCAAAGGAGGAGAGAGGACATCATTCTATTAGGCATTACTATATAAGTTCAAGGGAAAAAATCTTCAAAAAGATATTTTTAAGGCGGCAAAGTGCAAACCGAAGATAGTTACGTGCTTATTTGGTTTAAACTATTTTACTTGATTAATCAAGTTTGAATTAACATAATTTCTTCGATCACAATTTGTGTTTTATTATTTTAAAAAATAGCTTTTATTTCCTAATAAAAGTTTTACTATGTAACATTAGCTATTTTAATTAATTGATTGATGGTCTAACAATAATTGTTTTTATTTATTTATGCCATGACAATAATCTAAATAATATATTAGGGTAAATATTATGTATTGTAGCTCCAAAAGATGGAGTTTTGTTTTCTAAATGATTGAAATCTAAAAATGTTTACTCTCAAAATCGGATAACAACTGAATTTATACGTGGTTTTAAGGATATGTGATCTAACTTAATACAAAAATGAGAAATCAGATTAATACTGAAATAAACGATGAAAAGGTAAATGCAAACCACACAAGTTGAACAATCTTAGCCTTGAAGGTTGATCGCCTTTGAGTCAAAAATACTTTAATTGATGCCGGAACAGATTGACGAGATAATAAGAACTAGGAATAATAGTATATTTCTTAGGGATGCGTGTTACAGTATTTTTAATGAATTATCAGACCCCATTTATATAGTAGAGGAGTCCTATTCTAGGTACATTTCTATAAAAGGTAAAAATCTATTGATTTGCTCATTACTAGTTCCTTACTAATTCGTGCCGATATTCTCGCCGTAATATCCGTCTGATCATGAATATTTAGGTCTTCTGTTAGTTATCCCCTAGCTCGTTCTAGGATAAGGTCGATACCAGACTCAATTTTCCTCGAAGGCAGGTTTTTCGACATCGGGTTCTAGATCGGTGAAACTCGAGGTCGTTCTTCAGTCTGTGGTCGCCATGTTCCAAACCTAACCTACCAAGTTGAAGTCGAGCTCGACTTCGACCGTATATAGATAGTCCCCTCATTTTTCGGAAAATAATCGACGAGAAACGATATGAGCCTCCGATATCTTTCCTCGGTGTTCCTCGTCAGAAACGACAAATTGAACGAAACGTCTCGTCAGTCACATCTTCATGGCATTAAATGCTCGTCAGCCGCTGGTCGACCACTTACGGCTTTGAACCGTCATTTTAAAACTATAAATATCTTCATTCATTCAAACTTTTTACATCCAAATCTTCTCTACCCTTGTTTCTTAGAAATATCAACACTTTTCCGGTACTAAATCTTTGGCTATTCTGAAATCTTTTCACAAGAACTTCAGATTTGTTTTTACCATCAAACTTAATCTTTAAATTTCCTCTCATTACTTCACCTATTAAAGAAATAATGAAGACCTCAAAGTCTGTTCCCCAAAAAGAAACTCTATGTGCCTCGCGACCGGCTGTAGAGGAAAACGTTTCATCTGCTGCTACTAAGGAACCGACACCAGAACCTCCTCTGAAGATGTTCGTTCCTACGAGGTGCCCAACCGGTGCCGATTTCAATATTGAGAAAACCTTTTCGGTACCAGGTCGGTGCGAGCCGGTCTCGAGATACATATGTTCGATCACCGACAGTGTCCTCGGCAAGGTCATGGAGGACTGCAACAGGGTTGATAAGCACGTGGTGGTTCCTGCGCCCGAGGGAGCGATCACCACCCACATAGAGAATTTTTTAAGTGTTTACACTTACGATTTCACGCTGGGTCTTTAGATCTAGTTATTATAGCCTTTTACAAAAGGTATGAGGTGATTCTCATGTAGATTCATCCTTCGTTTTGGAGGATTGTAATTCTCCTTCTCTTCTTCGTGAGCAAACTCGAGGGGTGTCCCTTCACCATCTACCACCTTATGCCTTTGTATAGTCCCGAACTCTATCGAGAGGGATTAATCAAGCTTGCACGTCGGGCCAGTAAGGCCCCATTCTCAAGCATCGACGAGGATCGGGATCGGGGCTGGTTGGGCCGATTCGTTAGAGTGAAGACCTCAGATTTAATCCCAGCCGAGGATATGCCATTTTATGAGAAATGGAACATGACACGTAAGTATAACATTGGCTTTAAGATTTCTTTTATTGCTTTTCCTTTTACTCCATTCTCATTTATATTTTGTGATGGTGCAGTTGTTGCTCGGATGCCGAATGCAGTTCCTCGACTCAAGGAGTGGGTCGAGGGTATTACAACACAAAGATCTTACTCCGGGCGCTCATAGCGTGAGCTTTCGAAAAGCCGATGGGAGGCCCGTTCTCATGGTGAGATTTTTTCTTTAAGTTACATTCGACTTTACTTTCACGCCGTCGATTTCTAACTTATTTTACTTTCTTTTTGTAGGTTTACCAAAAGATGTTGAAATTAGGCCTCCGTTTGGTGATGATGACATTTTCACCGAGCCCCCTGCTCCAAAGCAAGATAAAGAGAAGAAAAGAAGAAAATCTTCGAGCTCTCCAAGCTCCGAAAAGAAGAAACCGAAGAGGCGGCTGGTGCGCACATCTAAAAAAAGTACCAACATCTGAGAACTCCCATTGGACTCACTCCACCAGTTGAGGGATAAGTCTGAAGAAGAAGAAGAAAGCTCTGAATTGGTGACCTGTGTGAGAAGCGGTACCGAACTGCCTCAAACTAATGAGGCTGATGAAGAAGTAGTGGCCGGCGCCTCCGAACTAGGGAGGGTCGAGGCCGTTTTGCCCCGAGCTGGGGAGGTCGACAAAGAGACCGCGACCAGTACTTCTCGGGCAGAAGATAATGTACTGAAGGTCACACTTGGGGTGATAGATCTCTCCGGGTTGCCTTTATTTACTGATTCTATGATAAACGAAGCTTAGACGCTGAAAGATCACCTCAGCGAGGGGCCCCAAGGAGCAACATATTCTTTTAACCACTTCTTCGATGGCTTGGATTCTACCGCCTCGGAGGACATCACCGGGTTGGGTGACTTACTGGTACCAAAGAAAATACCGTCTCTGGGAGCTGGCGGGTCTTCTTCAAGTCCGAAATTAGTAAACCGATTCCCATCTCTGAGTGCAGATCCTACCCGAAAGCGGTCAATCATTATGACCATTCCAGAGGATGCCCGAGTTCTTTCAGCCCCCGAGGGGATTGCCAATTATCTTCGGTGCCTGGTGACCGAAGAGGATCAAGCCAGGATGAACGAGGTGGAAGTGCCCTGCCTGTTCAACGGAGCTCAACAGGCGTTAAATCGGGTAACTTCGAATGCCCCTCTATTATGTACTTAGATTAAGTCATAAACGATCGTAACATTTTCTTTTGTGCTTGCAGGCCTCGGTGCTTCATCAGGAGACCTTTCTCTAATATCGGGAGGAGTTAAATCATAATGAGGTCGAGACTCAGGAGCTTACTGAGAAGAGGGATGCTTACAAGCTTCTTAGTGAGAAACTCCATGCTGAGCTAGAAGCGGCTCGGAAGGAGCATGCCGACCTGGTCGAGCAGGTAAGAAGATTTTTTGAAGTTAGTGACGATGAGTCAGACACAATGGCTAACGATCCGAACCCGCAGGTTCAAAAAAGACTTGACCAGATCGAGCAGCTCCAGGTGGAAGTGGATACGGTCAAAGCTGAGGTCGAAGAATGGAAGAAAAACATGGATAGCCTGGCTTCGGAGAAGGAGACTGCCCGAGCACAGTTGGCTTTGACTGAGGTTTAGCTTTGGGCTGCAAAGGATAAAACCCCGGTACAGGCCTAAAATATTGAGAAACTTCAGTCTCAGGCTCTCGGCTGAACTCGGCTGTCTCCGGTCAAAAAAATCTGGCCAAGAATCTTGAGGCGGCCAAGTCAGAGGTACCGTGGTTAGGGCCGAGGCCGATGATAGAGTGGCTCAGAACAAGGACGATGCCGAGGTGGCTCAAGACCAAGCGATAAATATGGTGAAGCACACGAAGTGGCAATCCCGAAGGGAGGCCCTCGAGGGAGTCCATTCTCTGGATTTTGATTTATTGCCTGAAATCGAGAATGCCAAGATATATGAAGCCAAGGCCAGGAAGCTAGTTTATCCCGAGGAGGAAGATTCTGAGGGGTTTGAAGGTTCGGGTGAGTCCGAAGGTGACGAAGAACCCGAAGGTGATGATGCGGCCCCCGACAAAGACTAGGCCACTTAGAATGTTTTTGTCTTTTGCTTTTTGAGGTCGTTTGGCCATTGTAACATTTTGTATCGGGGCTATTTGGCCCTTGTAAAAATAATTGTATATGAATATATAAGACTTTCTTTCCCTTTCACAGCTTTTGAATTTTTCCCTTTGCTTTATTATTTGTATTCACAAAGATGGAAATGCCTTAGCATAAAATAATTAGGTTATGTTCGAAGGTTCGAACAAACCTTGCCTTTACATTATTCTGTTTTAAGGCATCCTGCGAGTTCGGTATTACCGAAAACTTTCCCCGGAAGTAAGCAATTTAGATTATAGTCTGCTGAGGGTAGCCTTTAGAACCGGTTATGAAAAATAAATTCGAAGGCCTTATTTTTGTTACGGGTCTTGGACGTCTGTGAGCCATCTTAATATGGCCGTAGCCTGTTTAGTTCTGGTGTCTCCCAGTGGGCTTGCTTTCCCGAGTTATCCAGGCTTGCCTAAGATAACAGTCCCCGAGTGGGGGCGGCCGTGGCCTTTAAAATTCGGGGGTTGCCTTATAGGTCTTATGCTCCCGAGGTCTAATATCTTAGACCGTCCGAGTTTGTTTTCGGACGACAGTCCCCTAGTGATTATTCGAACTCGGGTTAAGGCGGCCCTTGGGCTCAAAACCTTTAGGGAATCAGACGTATGGAATTCCTTAAGAAATGCAAAGGAAAAAATTTAAAGGACAAGATGTTTTGCAAGGAAGAGACTTCTCTTTATTCTTGTGCATAATAGTAATACATGTGTACATGCTTTGTGTCAGGGTTCGAGCAGTCTATGTGGGCACGATTCATTTGACCGTTTGGCCCTTACATTGAATCCTATCGATCGAGACCCTTTCAATCTTGAAGTCTCTTTCTATGCTAAAGTCGATATCAGAGGGTAACTCCCCCCAGTGTTCGGGGTTGATCGAAGAGAGACCTCAAATGTTGTTTTGATCATCGTACCAGTTCGCTACCGGCCTTCGATTACTTGTTGCCTTGTTGAAAGCCTTGCCATAAAACCCATTTGGGACAAAAACGATTAAAGAAAAAAAGAGTGCAACGCGTGCTTACAGACCTAAAATCTCGTATCGGCCCTTGTTGGCTACCTGCAAGCGTTAGTTTAAAATAAGGGTGGCAAGTGGGCCGGGCCCGGTCCTAAGTGGGCTTCGCGGGCCCGGTCCTATGCGGTCCGGTCCTAAACGGTCCCGGGCTTCGCGGGCTTATTGCTGGAACCGGCTCGGGACCGGGATCACAAACTAACGGTCCCGGGTTAAGTGGGCCGGTCCCGGCCCAAACGGGCCTAAACGGGCCCAACAGAAACTTTCTATTTTTAATTTTTTTTTATAGAAGTTAGAGAAAAAAAATAGTAATAAAGATATATAAGCTATATTCGATTTATATACTATATATACATCTTAAAATATATATATATACTATATTATATATACATAGTATACATCTTAAAATATACTATATATACATCTTAAGATATACTATATATATATATATATATATATATATATATATATATATATATATATATACACACACACACTATACTATATATACATAGTATATTCGATATACTCGATATACATATATATATAAGCTTATATATATACTATACTATACTATATATACATAGTATATAAGTCATATTCGATAGTATACATCTTAAGATATACTATATATACATCTTAAGATATATATATATATACATATATATATATATATATATATATATATATATATATATATATATATATACACACACTATACTATATATACATCTTATATATACACACACTATACTATATATACATAGTATATAAGTCATATTCGATAGTATACATCTTAAGATATATATAATATATATAGTAAGATGTATATATATTATAGTATAGTATAGTATATACTATATATACAACTTAAGATATATAAGCTATATTCGATATATTCGATATATATATATATAGTATATATATACTATACTATACTATACTATACTATATATACATAGTATATAAGCCATATTCGATAGTATACATCTTAAGATATACTATATATACATGTATATCTACTATACTATACTATATATATATCTAGTATATCTAGTATACTATGTATACAGCCCAACGTTTTTTTTTTAAAAAAAAAAAAAATAGCCGTTGGGACCGTTTGGCCCGCTAAGGGACTGGGCCGGGCCTGACGGGCCTAACTCATAGGATCAGCCCACGAGACCGGCCCAGATCCGCTAAATCCGGCCCAAATGGTCCTGGCCTGTTAGCCCGTTAGGCCCGTTTGGCCCGCGGTCCCGGGCCTGGACCGGCCCACTTGCCACCCTTAATTTAAAATGTAAATAAAAGAAGAAAATGAGGCCATACCTTAGCAGTAATATCGCTTCAAGTGACTTATATTTCAGTTGTTCGGTAGTTTCTCGCCGCTCATTGTCCCGAGTTTATAGGATCCTTTTCCGGTGATCTAGATAATTTGATACGGTCCTTCCCAGTTCGGTCCCAATTTTCCTTCGTTTGGGTTCCATGTGTTCAGTGTGACCTTTCTTAGTACCAAGTCCCCGGTATTGAAGTGTCAAAGGTTGTCCCTTTGATTGTAATATATTTCGATCCGCTATTTTTGTGCGGCCAACCAGACAAGACCGGTTTCACTCCTTTCATCTAATAGCTCCAGGCTTGTACTAATAGTTTCGTCGTTTGATTCCTTTGTTGCATATCAGAATCTGATACTTGGTTCTCCGACCTCGACAGGTATCAAAGCTTCGACGCTATAAACCAAAGAGAACGGGGTAGCCCCGGTACTGGATTTCGAGGTCGTACGGTATGCCCATAGGACTTCAGGTAGTACTTCCTTCCATCTTCCTTCCATCTTCCTTTGGCATCAGTTAACCTCCTTTTGAGGTTTTGGAGTATCATTTTGTTGGTAGATTCAGCTTTTCCATTCCCACTAGGGTGATAAGGTGTTGATAAGATCCTTTTGATCTTGTGGTCTTCAAGGAATTTGGTTACTTTGTTGCCGATGAATTATTTCCAATTATCGCATACAATCTAGGCCTTTGCATCTTTTTCCATGTCTATCTAGTAGTAACCGGCTCTAATTATTTTTCGGACCAACGATTCAGCTCCTAAGTGATTTCCACAGGTGCCTTAGTAGATTTTCCTCAAAACGTACTTAGTATCCTCCGGCCCTAGACATATTGCAATTGGCCCATCGAACATTCTTCTGAACAGTTCGTCTTCGGACAGGCTAAATCGGGTTGCCTTTGTACGCAGGGCCCTCGATTCTTTTGGATCAGAGGGAAGTTTACCGGTTCTAAGATATTCCACGTACTTATTCCTCCAGTCCAAAGTTAGGCTCGTTGAGTTGATCTCGGCATGACCTTCTTCCATCACCGATCTCATGAGCTGTACGACTTCTCCCGAGTTGAACTCTTCATCTTCGATCGACGGCCCCAAGTCGGCGAGGGCATCGACCTCGTTGTTTTGATCCCGAGGTACATGTTGCAGAGTCCATTCTTTGAACCAATGTAATGTCACCTTTTACTTGTCCAAGTATCTTTGCATTCACTCTTCTCTGACCTCGATTGCTCCATTAACCTGGTTTACCACGAGAAGGGAGTCGCACTTGGCTTCGATCACCTCTGCCCCCAAGCTTTTGGCTAGTTCAAGGCCTGCAATCATGGCCTCATATTCGGCTTCGCTGTTAGTCAATTTTACAGTCTTAATAGATTGTCTAATTATATTACCTATTGGTGGCTTTAGTACGATGCCAAGTCCGGACCCTTTTACGTTTGAGGCGCCATCCGTAAAGAGGGTCCAAATTTCCAAGGAAGTTCTTGAGTTAACTAGTAGACCTCTTTCGACCTCGGGTATTAGGGCCGACGTAAAGTCTGCCAAAATTTAAGATTGATGGCGGTCCGAGGTCGGTGTTCAATATTGTACCCACTTATTTCTACGGCCCATTTGGCCAACCTGCCCGAGAGTTCGGACTTATGCATAACGTTTCTCAACGGGTAAGTAGTTACGACACATATGGAGTGACACTGGAAGTACGATTTTAGCTTCCTAGAGGCGCTTAGCAAAGCGAGCGCCAGTTTTTCTAGGTGAGGGTACCTAGTTTCGGCCTCACATAAGGTTCTACTAATATAGTAAATTGGAAATTGCGTACCTTGATCTTCTCGAACTGTGAGCACGTAATTTTTGCCTCACAAAATACTCCTATAAAATTTACAAAAATAGATTTTTTCTAATTATTTTGATGTTTCATAGAATTCTAGGAATTTCTTGTTAATTGTTATTTGCATTTAGTTGCATGTTTAATATCCTAAAATCATAAAAAACACAAAAAATGTTCAATGTTGCATTGCATAAGCATTTTAGATCTTAATTGCATTTATGATTTAATTACACGAGTTAATTGCATTATTAAACAAAAAATCACAAAAATACAATAGTTATATCTACATTTTAGCTTTTAGTTTTAAATTAATTAGTGTTAAATTAGTGAAAATAAGTAAGATTAATTTTACAAAATAATTTCAGTTAGAGTCTAATTTAGGATTTTATTTAGCTTTGTTTAATTAATGAAATTAGAATTTTTAAAATTAAAGAAAAAGAAAAAAAAACAACAAAGAAACAAAGAAGGCTGTTTCACATTGGGCGCCAGTTGCAAAGGGCCCAAATCAATTTTCTGCCCAGGCCCAAACCCCCTCCAACCGGACCCCCCATCCCATTCCCTTAAAAATGTCGGAACCCCCCCCCCCCCAAGAGACACCCTTCAGTTCCCTATCTCTCTCACCACTCTAATTGAACACTCTTGTTGAGGGTTATCAATTGGAGTCGACTTTGGACCTATTCTAGGCCACCTGAATCCTGCCACAACCATGGAAGCTCCACAATGTTGATTTCTTTTGCCGGCATATGGCTGACATCGTCACATATAGCATTGGCTACGCCTCGAATGTGGGTTAATATTCATGTAACGATGCCGGCTGTTAGCCGGATGTTTTATTTTGGGGCATCTTTGTCGTCAAGGAGTAATCCTTCCTTTTGTTTTTTTGATTATTGCTTATTTTAGGTTCATGGATTGACATTTTTGTGTTACATGTTATAGATTAGGTTTATTTCAAAATTAACAGCATGTTTTTAGTATTGGCTTCAACTTTTGTTAAATTAATCAATTGATTGTTAGTATGTCTTCTTGTATGTTTAACATGCTGTAGATTAGTTAGGATTTCATATTCATCAATTCTGTGATTAGGCCAATATTTTAAAAGCATAGCAGTCAGTTTTAATTGGTTTAAAGTGGCTTTAATTAGTTAATTACATGTTGAATTAGTTTAATTACCTAAAATAGGTTAAAGTTTGAATAGTGCTGTGATTGTTAATCCATCTAAGTTTTTGTGATAGATGTTTGTAATTACTGAAATTCAGCGATCTAAAAGAATAGGAAAACAAAGGAATATGTTTTTGTTTGGTTGGAAATACATTAAAATGCGGAATAAGTTTTAAACTTGGGGTAAAAATTGAAGTTTCTAAAGTTTAAATGGTTCTGGGAGTAAAAAGAAGCTTCTAAAAGGGGACAACTGTCCAAACCTGTTGATAAAAAATGCTAAAAACTTGGATAAACATTAAAAAAGGACAACTGCCCATATATTGTTGAACAAGATGTTTTTTTCCTAAATTTTAGGGACTGACATTCCAGAATTATTTTCCCTCACACAGAGCACATGCTCACATTCTATAAAAAGGACTCCTCCTCTAATTTTACCACGGAAGTTAATTTTCTGGAATTTTCAACTGCACATTCACTAATTCTCCACAGAAAAACAATCTGAGAGTTGAATTTGGACTTAAAAAAAAACCAAAAAAAATAGAGAGTTGAAAAGCCATTTTGAATTCCATGGCACTGTTTCACTAGTTCTTAAGTTCTCGTTGGATTTTGGAGTGGATTTGAAGCTGTTTTCTTGCTGTCATTGATGCTGTTTTCTGTTATTTTCTGTTGTTTCTTTTCCAACTTCAGAGATCTATTTTCTTATTCTGTTTACTTGCTGCATCCAGGTATCACCTTGATCAAATGATGTAAATTCTGTTTTGTTTGACTGAAAGTTTTATAGATGTGTTTGTGCCTTGTTGTTTCCTTTGTTGTCAATTGGTTGATATTCATTATAGCATATTTTATTTATTTGCTGTCATGAGAACCTAAATTGAATTATAAGTTAAGTTTGCTATATATATCATGCTTGAAAAATGGTTTTCTTTTAAGTTTGTTTTACTGATTCTCCTCGAATAACTGGTGCTACTAAGGATGAGATTTGGACTAGGATACATGTGAAGGCAGGAGGAGGAAATAGTATGTGTTGGTTCAAGTGCCTGAAGCATATTTTCATTAAGCCCCTGTTAAGATATTACACTATTTTTCTCTATTTAGTTTAGGTCATGACTTTGTTCATTAAGGTGTAATCAGAAATTATTACTGTCAAATATAAGTTCTATAGTTTAGTTATGTCTGTAATTTTGGAATCGAACAAATATTCATGCTCATAATGTTGTACCTAATTCAGTCCCCTGCAATGATAGCTTGTGGCTACTCGTGAATGTGTAATGAGCAGGGCTATCTTTGTAAAGAACCCATCTGAGTTTAAAGTACCGATTTCTTCTTGTTAAACGTCCCAAACGGTATCATTGGGCCTATATGTCACTTGGTCCATTTCAGGCGTTTAGGACTAGTTTGAAAAATCACGAAACACTAGAATAAGACCAATTTAATCCTAAGAATTCATTCCATACTCTTAGTTTCAGTAACTCTTTGTTGATTAACTTCACGTGATTTAGTCTAATGCCTTACATTAATTACAAAATCAGAATAACATTTGTAAACATCGTAGCTTGCTTTAGGCGCGATTAATAATAAATCATCGTGACTATGGGTACGGTTTCCGTGGCATAGTCATGATATATGATCCCCAATTCGAGTGTGCGTTTCACGTGACTCGACCATAACTTCGAATAATAATAAAATAAACATGTTGTAAATTGCGGGTGCGTTTCACGCGGCGCGATTTCCGATGTGCACAAAATTACAAGTGTACGACATCGTAGCTTGTTCAAATAAATTCCATAAATTTTAAAAATAGTTTAAATATATAATAAAAGCGGTAAAAAGGTAAAAATGCACAATAGATTTTACATATGTAATAAATCAGATAATTAGGCCAATTATTAATAGTTGAGCGACCGTGCTAAAACCACAGAACTCGGAGTGCCTCACCCCTTCTCCCGGGTTAACAGAATTTCTTACCCGGTCTTCTATATTCGCGGACCATAAATAAGAGTCAATTTCTTTGACTTGAGATTTAAAATAAATCGGTGACTTGAGATACCATAAATTATTCCAAGTGGCGACTCTGAACAAATAAATAATCTCATTTCGATTAATATCACTTTAATTGGAAAAACTCCCCTATCCCTCGGGAAAAAGGAGGTGTGACATGAACTAGGACTCCACTTACCGCTATCTCCGAGATTGCCAAGTACAAGTACAATTGTTCATCTGTCTTTGGTGTGTGAAGCAGTGGTGAGCTCGACAAGTACCTCTTGAGTTCCTCCAAAGCTTGTTGGCATTCTGGGGTCCACGAGAAGTTATACTTCTTATTCAATAGTGCGAAGAATCAGTGACTTTTGTTGGATGACCTCGAAATAAATCACCCCAGGGCGGCTATGCGCCCGGTTAACCTTTGTACGGCCTTCACATTGTCCACGATCGTGATATCTTCGATGGATTTGATCTTATCGGGATTGATCTCGATTCCCCGATTGGATACCATGAATTCGAGGAACTTACTCGACCCAACTCCAAATGCACATTTTTCCGGGTTCAGCTTCATATTGTATTGCTTCAGTATGCTGAAGGTTTCCTACAAATATTTTAAATGGTCCTCTGCTCGCACGGACTTAACTAACATGTCGTCAATATAAACTTTCATTGATTTTCCTATTTGTTCCTCAAACATCCGATTTACTAGGCGTTGGTATGTGGCACCAATATTTTTTAATCCAAACGGCATTACGTTATAACAATATGTGCCGTATTTAGTGATGAAGGAAGTTTTTTCCTGATCACCTGGGTCCATCTGTATTTGGTTGTACCCGGAATAAGCGTCAAGAAAACTGAGGATCTCGTGTCCGGCCGTGGCATCGATCATACGGTCGATGTTGGGCAAAGAAAAGGAGTCTTTGGGACATGCCTTATTCAAATCTTTGTAGTCTACACACATTCTTAGTTTATTCCCCTTTTTAGGGACTGCCACTACGTTTGCTAACCAATCTGGGTATTTAACTTCCCGAATAGACACTATTTTAAGAAGTTTAGATACCCGTCCTTGATGAAAGCATGCTTGATCTCGGACTGGGGTCTCCTCTTCTGTTTGACCGGGTGAAACTTCGGGTCAAGGCTTAACTTGTGAGTGGTTATCTCCGGCAGGATCCTTGTCATGTCAAGGTTGGACCAAGCGAAACAATCTTCGTTATTTATAAGAAATTGAATGAGTTTTTCCCTGAACTTGAAGCTTAACCCCTGTCCCAGGTATACCTTTCGATCGAGCAAGCTTTCCTGCAGTATGATTTGTTCCAGCTCTTCAACCGTCGATTTAGTGGCGTCAGAATCATCGAGGGCTATAAAAGATTTGGGAACCCTATCATCATCCTCAGTTTCCCTTTGTTTGTCCGAATCTGCCGAGGATGGTATCAGTTATTGCTATTTGGCTCCATTTTTGACCATCTGATTCGGATCCTTCAGTGTTGAGATTGCAGACGCCGGTATCACCACCTCGACCGCGAACATTTCCTTTGCAACCGGTTATTCACCGTAGACTGTTTTAACTCTGCCAGGTGTTAGGAATTTCAGTGCCCGGTGCAGTATCGAGGGCACCGTCCTCATGTTGTGGATCCATGGCCTTCCGAATAAAACATTGTACCTCATGTCTCATTCAATCACATAAAATTTAGTCTCCTAGATGGTCCCAGTGGTGTTTACTGGCAACGTTATTTTGCACTTAGTGGTCTCACATGCCATGTTGAACCCGTTTAGAACTCAAACTGCAGGTACAATTCGGTCTTGTAGACCGAGCTTCTCCACGACCCTTGATCAATTGATGTTGGCTGAGCTACCTGGATCAATTAACACACGTTTAACCCGAATTTTATTTACGAGTATAGATATTACCAGTGCATCATTATGGGGCTGTACGATCCCTTCCACATCCTCGTCGTTGAAAGATAAAGTTCCTTCCGGTATGTAGTCCCGAGTTCGTTTCTCCCTAGTGATGGATACTTTGGTGCGTTTCAACGTCGGCCCCTGTGGGATATCAACCCCACCGATGATCATGTTAGTGACGTGCTAAGGTTCTTATTGTTCTGCCTGTTTGTTAGAATCCCTGTTCCTGAAATGATTCCTAGCTCGGTCGCTCAAGAATTCTCGAAGGTGCCCATTGTTGAATAGACGGGCTACTTCCTCTTTTAACTGTCGACAATCTTCCGTTCTATGACCGTGAGCGCCGTGATATTTGCATATCTAGTTAGGATACCTTTTGGTTGGATCAGACTGTAGAGGTTGAGGCCATTTGGTATCTTTGATGCGCCCGATAGCTGATACAATGGCAACATCATCGACATTAAAGTTATATTCCGATAGTCTCGGTGCTTCCTTAGGTCCGATGGACCTGTCGAAGCCATTTTTGGTCATGAGTCCCCAGTTGCCTTGACCTCGGTCGTTTATCCTTTCGTCTCATGGAGTTCCGCCTAGACCCACTACTTCTCATATCTCCATTATATGGCTGGTACCGATCCCTGTTTAGCCTCGGTTCACGATCAATGTCTCTCTTGACTCTGTCAAGGGTTTTGACAGGATAGACAGACCTCGAAGGGGCCCCGAGTTGATCATCTTCGACTATGATTTTTGATTGATACCGGTTATGCACATCGGCCCATATAACGGCCATGTATTCTATCAGGTTATGCTTCAACTGCTGTGAAGCCACCGAGCTTCGAATATTGAGTCACTGAGTGAAAGCTTGAACAACCCAATCATCAGCGATCGACGACAAATCCATTCGTTCCATTTGAAAATGGGACTCGAATTCCCTAAGCATCTCGTTATTCCTCTGTTTGACTTTGAAAAGGTCCAATTTCCTAGTCTCGACCTTGATGGCACCAGCATGTGCTTTTACGAAAGAGTATGCAAGCATAGCAAATGAGTCAATAGAATTAGGAGGTAAATTGTGATACCATATCATAGCTCCATTTGACTGGGTCTCCCCAAATTATTTCAACAGAACAAACTCGATTTTGTCGTTTTCCAAGTTGTTCCCTTTGATGGCACATGTATAAGAGGTCACATGCTCATTTGGGTCGGTCGTTCCGTTATACTTAGGTATTTCGGGCATACGGAAAGTTTTTGGGGATCGCCTTCAAAGCCGCACTCAGAGGAAAAGGTTTTTGCACGAACTTCCTGAAATCGAGTCCTTTCAATATGGGAGGTGCTCCTGGGATTTGGTCTACCCTGGAGTTATAGGTCTCCACCCTTCTTCTTCCCTGATTCTATCCGCTTTGTCAGCTTCTCGAGCATCTTTATAATCTCGGGGTTAGCTCCCAATTCATGTTCATTTGACCTTTCTATGACCGGTTCATTCTTGCGGGTGACTTCCCGGGGAGGATCGGAATTAGCGTCAATCGGGTCTGCGATCGGAACTCCAATGGGATCAGCAGGTGGTACCTCATTTTTCGGGCGCTATGTTGTTATTTTCACCTTGATGATCAGACTCGTTGTCAACATGCAGGGGTGCTGATTGAGAGTTCGATATTTTGTATTTTAGCCTGGAATCAAAGACACTTCGAAGAGAAAGTGTAAAGTAAAACTGTTTACCCTCAAAATCGGATAACAATTGAATTTATACGTGGTTTTAAGGATACGTGATCTAACTTGATACAAAAATGAGAAATCAGATTAATACTGAAATAAACGATGAAAAGGTAAATGCAAACCACACAAGTTGAATAATCTTAGCTTTGAAGGTTGATCGCCTTTGAGTAAAAAATGCTTTAATCGATACCGAAACATAATGATAAGATAATAAGAACTAGGAATAACAGTATATTATTTAAGGATGCGTGTTTCAGTGTTTTTAATGAATTATCAGACCCCTTCTATATAGTAGAGGAGTCCTATTCTAGGTACATTTCTATAAAAGGTAAAAATCTCTTGATTTGCTGATTACTAGTTCCTTACTGATTCGTGCAGATAATATCTGTCTGGTCGTGGATATTTCGGTCTTCTGTTAGTTATCCTCGAGCTCGTTCGAGGTTAAGGTCGACACCTGACTCAATTTTCCTCGAAGGTAGGCTTTTCGACCTCAGGTTCTAGCTCGGTGAAACTCGAGGTCGACCTTCAGTCCGTGGTTGCCATGTTCCAAACCTAATCTATCAAGTTGAAGTCGAGCTCGACTTCGAACGTATTCAAAAACTCTAAATCTTTTATATCACTAATTCCATCTTTTATAAGGGGGAATCCGAGTTTGTCCTTAATATTTGTTGTGATATTTTTATAGTTTATTTTCTTAAACGCATTCATAGTCTAACTTTTAACACTTTGTTTAACTCAAATAAATTAATCAAAAAGTTTTAAATGTGCGAGACATTTTGAAAATTTTGATAAACATACTAAAAACCAACAAAAAAAAATAAAATAGCCCGATTATGTGATAATTTTTAAATTTCCCCAAATGATACTTGATTATAATATTTTAGCCCCTCCGTTTTTGTAAAAGTGATACTTTTAATCAAATCTTTAAAATATTTCTGTCTAAATAGAAAGAGATGGACAAAAGGACTCATACCTCAAAACCTAAAACCCTATACCCTTTTGTGCCATCCCCAATTTCCGGCGAACCTTCGACGGCGGAGCACCACCATAAACTTCCAAGTTTCTCCACCTAATTTATTTTTCCTTTATTAGTCTTTAGATATTTATTAGTATTAATAAAGCTTTGGAGAAAATTTTCAAGCGAGAAAATGGTGGTAAAAGTGGAGAAAATAACTCCGAGAAAAAGTAAGACCGTTACTGATGAGGTGAGTTTTTAAATTACTTTTTCAAATTTACATACAAAATGGTGTAAAGGGTAGCTAAAAAAGTTGCTATTTTGAATTATGAATTGAGAAAAATTTGTTCTTGGTCACTCACTATTAGAAATTTTGCATATTATGTATAATAAATTAGATGTATTGAATAAGAAGAAAGTTAATTTATTAGCTACACAAGTTGAGCATAAACGGAGAAGTGAGGATTCATATAGCCGATCTCAACTTGTTTGGAACTGAGTGCAGGGGTCGAGCTAGAAGCTCGGTTAAGGGTTTGGTCGAATCCAATAGGTTTTGCTTGAATAATGTATTTGTGTTAAGAAATTCGTTAATTATGTACACATATTAAAAATTAGAACTCAATTATTAGTATTTGAAGTCGTCGTTCCAAAATTTAGAACCTTGGCTCCGCCTTTGGACCGAGACATAGTTGTTGTGATTGATTATTAGCTGGTATAAAATTTATTTTAATGATCCTGTTGTGGTGGGTTTTTATATTACTTTTCAAATTACATATAAAATGACGTAACGGGTAGCTGAAAAAGTTGCATTTTGAAGTCAGAAATTGCGAAACTTTGTTCTTGGCCACTCACTATTAGAAGTTCTGCATCTTTATATATTAATTAGATGTATTTCACAAACAAAAAAAGTTGTTACTTTCTGAATTTACAGACAAAATGGGGTAAATTAAGAAGTGATTTGTTCTTTGCCATTCAAAATTAGAAATTTTCATCTTTATGTATCAATTAGATGAATTGAATAAGAAGAAAGTTATTTTTATGTAAACGTGACTGATTATTAGCTGGTTTCTTATTAAGCGGGTTGATGTGTAATGTTGTATTTTTACTTGCATTCCACACACACGAGATGCTTCATTCCCTGAATTTTATTTTTGGATTTTCTTTATCTGATTTAAATGTTATAAGTGGTGGAATGAGTTTCTTCATTAGAATCAGTATGTGGTTTTGTGTGAAAATAATCAGCTTTTAGCAAATAATGAACTTTTGTTTGAACTGATTAATTTTCCAAATTATCAGAATCAGAATCAATTTCATAATCTAAATGAAACAGGCCAATTTTGAAGTTTTTGTTACTTACTGGCATTCGTGTTTGGCCACTATCCTATACTCTTTAAATTTTGGTTGAGTTGGGTTAAACTACAGGATCCGTATGGCAATCCTGATTATTATCAATACCAAGTAGGATTGTTTGCTTTATGCCTATATTGAGAAGAGGAATCGTGTTGTGTGTTTACCGTTAAGCATTTTTATGGCCTTTGCTTCCTTTATAATAATATTAGATCTTAGTGTTAGAAACTTAAGCTATGACATGTTGAAACTTTAGAATATCCAGACATGTTTAACCTAGTGAAAAGAGAAGATGGGGCGGGGCAGGCTGGGGAGGGGTATTATTCTGTCCCGAGAAAAGGGGAATGCGTGTTTTCTGTGCGTTTGGAACCAAATAGTCATAGGATCAAAAGGATTAAAATTGATTATTAGACACAATATTTCTTGATTAGAAGTACCAAACATCAATATGAATAAAAAGATTAGAACTTGACCAATTGCTCTCTTTTTCTTTCTCTACTGCCTTGTGATTCTTTTTGATATCTTGATTGGCAGGTCATTTCTGAAGAGATGGATATGAAAGTAAAGAAATACCTTAGAGGTGAAGGAGCAAATTTGGAGGTACTGAAGTTTGTTAAGACTTCTAAACTTGCTTTTCGCTTAACTCTGGTTCTGGTTAGTTTTTCTTTTCGTTGATAATCATATGTTAAAGAGCTGTTTTTAGTAATTTGCAGGCATTGAAGGACAAAATATTAAAGGGTCAGCTTGCTGTGAAAGAAGAGTTGTATGGAAAATCTGCAACAGCTGCTGCGAAGGCTGAGAAGGTGTCTAGCCTGTGTTTAGATAGTTTAGCTTAAATTTCTAGGCATCTACAGTATATTGTTTTTCCATTAAACTCAGTTGCAGAAAACCCAGGTTAAATTGCATGTATCAAGTTGTCTTTGTTAACCTCTTGAAGTTGATTTTGTCGATTGCATACCCTTTTATGCCGGTGATCAAGATTTGCTTGAATCTCTGACTGTTCTGTTTTTGTCAGTGGCTTATGCCAAGTGAGGGTGGCTATGTAGAGGTTGATGATAAAGGTATTGAGAAGACATGGAGAATAAAGCAAGAGGCAATTGCCCGTGAAATTGACATTTTGAGCTCTAGGAAACAATATGATATCGTCTTACCAGGTTAATCCTTTGGAAGATTTTGCTTATATAAATACTGAAAAAGCTGCAGAGTTGTTGGTCTTTGTTTCCTTTTCATTTGATTTTGGGCATGTCCAACATGTTTATCCATTTAACCTGCAAGCAAAGTAGTGGAACGTAGTGTGATTCTTCCCTAGCAACTGAAACTGGATTTAGTCATTACTCATCCGTTAAATTTGATTTTTGCGTAGATAAGTTTTAGAATCTAAGTAAAAGCCTCACTAATGGAAGCTGTGGAGATGAAAACCTTTGTTATTTTGCTTTATCAGAGAATTTCAAAAATAATTGTGAAATGTTTGGTCTCAAGCATATATGCTTCCGCACTAAAGTTAGTTTCACATAAGTTGTTGACTTGTATTTTGCAGATTTTGGTCCTTACACTCTTGAATTCATCCCTAGCGGTCGCTACAAGGCTGCAGCTGGACGCAAAGGTCACCTTGCTATTGTAGATATGAAAAACATGAAACTCATTAAAGAACTGCAGGTACTTATTGCTGTTTGATTTGTTCTCATAAAAGATTATATAAACCAAGCATATAGATGTATTGTTATGGTTCGTAAGGTGTCAAATTACTTCTAGGGTTTTCAAGGCTCCAGTTGGCTGTAACATATAATAATCCGTTTAGTATGGAGTAATCTTAGCTTGAAGAATTAGACAACTTGGTATCATTAATTGTATTATCACATACATCACTTAGTTTATCAAATGAATAAGTGCCAATATTATTTTATCTTATAACACGTTGTTGAAATAAAGTCTTGTACTACATTTGCATTAAGGAGTTCCTCACCACTTTTTGAGGCTCAGGTGTACTTATAGCTTCTGCTTCTATTCCAGGTCAGGGAAACGGTGCGTGATGTAGTATTCTTGCATAATGAACAATTTTTTGCTGCTGCTCAAAAGAAGTAAGACACGTTTTATGTCCAAATTTCTTGATTGTAATGTGTTATAAGTTGGGTTGCAAAGGAATTCTCATCCTTTGGTTATATTTCACAGGGTATAAAGATTATATAAGTTCCTACGCTCTTCTTAAAAGTTCACATAGATCTCAGAGTTGGTTTGGACTGTAAATAAAATGGATGACTTTCGAATGAACTTGTTCTAGCATTTTCTTCTCTTTCCGTCAACTTGAATTTTACTGCTGGATCCTATGTGAAGCTCAGTACTTTTATCAGCAATTTTGTGCATGTTCTTTTAATTATATTCCACATCTCACCAATCACCATTCTTTCATTCCCATGTCCATCACAAATTTGACAGATTTCATTTCTAAATTTAAATATCTGGCATGTCACAGGTACCCATATATATACAATAGAGATGGCACAGAGCTCCACTGCCTGAAGGTTAGTTTGACCCGTTTAGTCTTTTATAATTGACTGCCCCAGAAAATAAATATTTATGGATTCCATGTGGTCGATTGCTATTTTAGGATGTTATTGTTGAAACAAATGCATGCTCATCTGTTTTGCATTCCGATTCATAGGTTTTTAGCCAATTATTAAGTAAAAATGGTGCTCGCTTATGTTCTTTCCTTAAAACTCCAGGAACATGGTGCTGTGCTAAAGCTTCAGTTCTTAAGGAATCACTTCCTTTTGGCTTCTATAAACAAATTTGGTCAGCTCCATTATCAGGATGTTACTACTGGACAGATGGTAGGTAATCTTCGAACTGGCCTGGGCCGTACGGTGTGGTTGCTGTCGGCCATTCTGGTGGAACAGTCAGCATGCTCTTGCATTCCATTCTAACGGCCATCTAATGGAAACCGCTGGTATGGAGAGGAAAATAAGGATTTGGGATTTGAGGAAGTTTGAGGTTCTCCAAACCTTACCAGGACATTGCAAGGACTTGGATTTTAGTCAAAAAGGTTTACTTGCTGTTGTAACCGGATCTTTCGTACAAGTTTTTGAAGATCTTTCTGGATCTCAGAATTATAGTCGTTATATGAATCATTCTATTGCGAAAGGATACCAAGTAAAGAAGGTGGCGTTCAGACCATATGAAGACGTTCTAGGCATAGGTCATTCTATGGGTTGGTCTTCTATCTTAATTCCAGGATCCGGAGAACCCAACTTCGATTCTTGGGTGGCAAATCCATTCGAAACATCTAAACAAAGGAGAGAGAAAGAAGTCCGATCTCTTCTTGACAAGCTTCCTCCAGAGACTATCATGTTAGATCCTACAAAGATTGGTACAGTGAGGTCAACAAGAAAGAAGGAACAACCAAAAAAAGGAGGATAAAGAAGCTGAAATGGAAGATGCTATTGAGGAAGCTAAAAGTATGCCTATGAAGAAGACAACAAAAGGTAAAAGCAAGCCGAGTAAGATTTCAAAGAAGAAGCAAGAAGCTGTTGAGAAAGCTAAGAAGCCGTTCATGGAGCAACAGATGAAGGAATTCTCCAAGAAAAGGAAACTCACTGAGAAAACTCAGCTTCCAAAATCTTTAGAGCGTTTCGTTAGGAAGAAGGCAGTAGCATGATCAGTTAGACGTTTCTTTCTTGCCCTTAACTTGCATTTGTAACTCATTCTTTTTGTTTTTCTCTCCCTATTCACTTCCCTTGAGGGAAATAATTATAGAAATTGAAGAGGCAAGTGTTGTAATTCTTAATTAAGTTTATCCCCTTTTCTCAATGTTTACATTGTTTTATTGTTAGGTTAAAAATGTAGGCTTTCTTGTTTTAACATGGGGGTCTCCAGCTTGAAATTACAGGCCAATGTAAAATCTACAAACTAGGCCATGTATAATTAATTTATCATAGCCTTGACTATTTCCTGCTATGTATAGGCATTTATAATGTAACGATCCGACCGGTTGTTTTGATTTCTAGAACCTTGTTCCCCTAAATAAGACTTTTCGTACATGCTTTTACTGTTTTATGACTTGCGAGGATGGTTAGTTCGGGATTTGGAAGGGTTTAGGTTGAAATCGGAACACTTGGTTCCTTAAGGTTGGCTTAAAAGGCCAAGTTTGACTTCGGTCAATATTTTGAGTAGACGACTTCAAAATCAGAATTTGACGGTTCCAATAGGTTCGTATGATGATTTCAGACTTGGACGTATGTTCGAATCGGATTTTGGATGACCCGAGAGCGTTTTGGCGCATAATAGTGAAAGTTGGTTCTTGAAGGTTTTAGAAGTTCTTTAAATTTGGTTGGGAGTGGGTTTGGGTGATATCGAGGTCCAAACGAAATTCCGAGATCGAGAATAGTTCCGTAATGTCATTTAAGACTTGCACGCAAAATTTGGTATAATTCCAAGTAGTTTAAGTACGTTTCGGCGCATTGGAAGTAAATTGAAGAACTTGAAATTCTTAAGTTTGATTCAATTGGTTTTGAGGTGCGATTCTTAGTTTTGATGTTGTTTCGGGCGTCCCGAGAGTTCGAGCGAGTTCGTTTTATGATTCTAAACTTGTTTGTATATTCGGACGGGGCCCCGGGGGCCCCGAGACGAGGCTCAGACCAAGATGAGAATTTGGAACAACAGCTGAAGCATCAGGTCTGTCATAATCGCACCTGCGCTTGGCCAACCGCAGGTGCGAGCCAAGCCTCGCAGAAGCGGCCAAGGAAGGGCAACCCAGGTTCCGCAGGTGCGGCCCATCCTCCGCAGAAGCGGAAACCCGTCCGCAGAAGCGATGCCAGCCGACCCAGGGGAGTTCCGCAGAAGCGAGGACGCAAGTGCGGCCCTATGACCGCAGGTGCGGAAATCGCTGAAGGCAGTGAACTTCAATTAATACGGGACTTAGGCATTTTCTCCCATTCTTCACACATTTGGGCGATTTTAGAGCTTCAAAAAGGGAAACTTCAACCTAGCTATGGAGGGTAAGTAATTCCTACCTTAATGTGAGTTTAATACATAGATTATGGGTAGATTTCAATATAAAAATTGGTAGAAATCATGGGTTTAGATGCAAAACCTAGGGTTTAACAAAAATGAGATTTTACCACGAAAATGATTATGTAACTTAGTGAAAACCATATATTTATGTTTCTAAGGTTATGGGTAACAACTTTATTCAAATATTTCCGGAATTCGGGTACGTGGGCCCGGGGATGAATTTTAGGAATCTTACAATTTGGGTTGGGTAATCACTCTAATAGTGGAGATATGAACTTTTGAGCATAGATTGATTAATTTATGTAATGTTTGACTAGTTTCGAGTCGTTTGGCATCAAATTTGGAGGTTTGAGCGCATTCTTGAATTGGGAAGTAGGCTTTGAGATGAGGTAAGTCTCTTTTCTAATCTTGTAAGAGGGAATTTATCCCATAGGTGAACTTAATTAATATGTGTTGTTATTTGTGTGGGCTACGTACGCATGAAGTGATAAGAGTCCGTACGTATCTACCATTCCTGTTTATGTCCGGATAGTTTTAGGTTTACACCATGCTTTGTGGATACTGTTATTTGATTATATTTGTTAATTATATCAATTTGAACTAAGTCGAGGATTTTAAGGATTTCAAAGCTTCAAGTTGTATTGTCTCTATTTTGAAAAGAATCAAGAAAGAGTTATGATTTATTGATAATTTATATTTGACCGCGTCGTAAGTATATTCCGCGAGCAGGGTAATTCTTTCTACTACTCTCATGGGAGCGGGCCGTTCTCCTCGGCAGGTTAATAGATGCATCTATGGTTCATGTCGTTCGACCCTCGGCAATGCACAATTTACATTTATGTTGGATCGGGCTGAACGTCCTCGATAAAATTTTGTGCGTGATAATAGAACTGGAAGTCCCTTTTATAATTGGTATAAATTCATTATTTGAAAGATTATTTATTTTAAATGAAGGAAGTGATTTGGTTTCTTAAATATGGTGATGAATTGTTCAGTTATTTCTTGTTCTGAGTTTTATTGTTATATATATCATGCTTAATTAGAATTTTATATTATCATATTGTTGTCCCTCAGTAAGTGTCGGAGTCGACCCTTCGTCACTACTTTTTCGAGGTTAGACTAGATACTTACTGGGTACATATTATTTATGTACTCACGTTACACTTCTGTACTTAATTGTACAGGATCTGAGGCAGGTGCATCTGGTTACCAGTCTGGTGCGCAGATTTGATCCCCATCTCGAGACTTCACGGTGAGCTGCCTTCCGAGCCATTCTGCAGCAGTTGGAGTCTCCCTTATGTTTTATTTTTTTTCTGTCTATTTCCTTTCAGAGAGTAGGCTAGTGTTCTTTTGTATATTCTACTAGATTTCCCACATACTTTTGACACAAGGTCTTGGTACACACACTAATAGACTTATAATTTTGGATTTGTTTACATGATTACGATTTGTACTCGTTTGCTTCCGTTTAATTATGTCACATTTACAAATTTCTAAATCTTTTTTTTAACAAATGAGGAAATGTTATCCACTTAGTAATTTATTTAAATAGGAATACATTAGTTTGATCAGTGTTGGCTTGCTTAACAATGGTGTTGGGTGCCATCACGCCCTATAATGGAATTGGGTCATGACAACATGGTATCAGAACACTAGGTTCGCGTAGGTCTCACAAGTTATGGGAAGACCTAGTAGAGTCTTGCGGATCGGTGCAGAGACGTCCGTACTTATCTTCGAGAGGCTATAGGGTGTTAGGAAACTACTCTTTATTCATCTCCTATCGTACAGTTGATGGTATACTAAAATCCTTTCTCTCATTCTCTCACAGATGGTTAGGACGCGTACGACGGACGTTCCAAACCCGGGAAGAGCTGTTCCCCCCATTGCTAGAGGCCGAGGCAAAGGCTGGGGGAGGGCACTGGCCCAAGGTAGGGGACGAGGGCGTCACATAGCTGTCCCAGTAGCACCACCAGCAGATCCAGTGGAGGATCCCATCATTGAGAAGCAGGGCAACCCTCGTAGATTTCATGTCAGCACCGGGTTTTCAGGAGGTCATGAGCTGTATGTTGCGGTTCATGGACACTATGACTCAAGCTGGTTTATTTTCAGCAGACCCAGTCACATCTCAGGCGGGGGAGGGGGGGGAGGGGGAGCACAGACCCCTAATGCCCAGGCTCCGAGGCATGCAACTGCAGTATATCAGACTCCGGGTACACTACCCATGGGCAGAGCCCAACCAGTTGCAGCGGTTGCACCTGAGCCTAGACCAGCTGCGGACGGCGATCCGCATAAGCTATTGGATAGATGGACTAGGCTACACCCTCCTATATTCGGGAGTGAGCGGCATGAGTATCCCCATGACTTCATTGATCGGTGCAGGGACAGACTGCACAACATGAGGATATTGGATTCCCATGGGGTGGATTTCACTACCTTACAGCTGGATGGCAGGGCCCGTAGATGGTGGCAGTCTTATCTTCTTGACAGACCATCGGGTTATCCTCCCATAACTTGGGACCAGTTTACACAACTTTTCTTGGACAGGGATATTCCACCCTCTTAGAGGGAAGAGTTGCGAGGTCAAATCGAGTAGCTCGAGTAGGGTCAGATTTTAGTGACCGATTATGAGGTGAGATTCTCTGAGTTGTCTCGTCACACATTCATGATACTTCCTACCGACACAGAGAGAGTGCAGAGATTTGTTGCGCGATTGCATCCCAATATTCGGGCTAGTATGGCTCGGGAGGTTGAGATGGGTGTTGATTATCAGCTAGTAGTGGAGATTGCTCGGAGGATTGAGGGTTACCGCCAGAGGGGTAGAGAGCAAATGCAGCAGGACAAGAGGACCCATTTCTCTGGAGAGTTTAGAGGTGCCCCGGCTAGGGGCAGAGGTCAGTTTGGGAGGGATCAGCCTAGCAGGCCCACATATCCAGCACCACCACCTCCTCGGGGTGCTCCAACGCGACCCTATTTTAGTGCTATGCCAGAGAGTTCTTATCGTCCACCAGCTTACCAGGGTTCTTCCAGTGCCTATTTCAGTGCCATGACAGAGAGTTCATATCGCCCACCAGCCATCCAGAGTTCTTCTAGTGGGTATTCAGGCCATTAGAGTCAGACTTCGGGGCAACAATCTATGGTACCGAGAGGTTGTTATGAGTGTGGAGATTCAGGTTATATGAAGAGATGTTGTGCCAGACTTCGGGGCAAGGCAGTACAACAGGGTCATCATCCCATGATTGTAGCACCAGCCGTCCGACCGCCCAGAGGTGGGGGACAGGTGTGTAGGGGCCATCCTAGAGGTGGAGGCCAGGCAGGGGGAGGTCAGCCAGCTATTGTTCAGTCAGGTGGAGGCCAGCCAGCCAGTGCTCCAGCTAGATTCTATGCTTTTCCAGCCAGACCAGATGCAGTGGCCTCAGATGCCATGATCACAAGTATTATTTATGTCTATGGTAGGGATGCTTCGGTGTTATTTGATCCAGGATCTACCTATTCATATGTATCATCCTTGTTTACTCATTTACTGGATATTCCTCGCGAGTCCTTGGGTAGTCTTTTTTATGTGTCCACTCTTGTGGGCGATTCTGTGGTTGTGGATTGGATCTATCGGTCCTGTGTGATCACATTCTGTGGTTACAAGACTATAGCGGACCTTCTGTTACTTGATATGACCGACTTTGAGGTCATCCTGGGCATGGACTGGTTATCCCCATATCACGCAATCCTTGATTACCATGCCAATACTATTACCTTAGCAATGCCAGAGTTGCCTAGATTGGAGTGGAAGGGTTCATCTGTCAGTACATCTAATCAGGTTATCTCTTTTTTGAAGGCTCGACATATGGTCGAGAAGGGTTGTTTGGCTTATCTAGCCTATGTTCGGGATACCACCGTAGAGTCTCCGTCGATTGATTCAGTGCCAGTAGTCTGGGAGTTCGCCGATGTGTTTCCTTTTGAACTTCCAGGCATGCCACCAGATCGTGATATTGATTTCTGTATTGACTTGGCTTCGAGTACCTAGCCTATATCTATCCCACCGTATCGTATGGCTCCAAAAGAGTTGAAGAAGTTGAAGGAGCAGCTTGAAGAGTTGTTAGCAAAGGATTTTGTCAGACCAAGTGTATCACCTTGGAGTGCGCCAGTGTTATTTGTGAAGAAGAAAGATGAAACTATACGGATGTGCATTGATTACCGCCAGTTGAACAAAGTTACGATCAAGAACAAGTACCTGTTGTCGCGTATCGATGATTTGTTTGACCAGTTGCAGGGTGCTAGGGTGTTCTCTAAGATCGACTTGAGGTCAGGGTATCATCAGTTGAAGATTCAAGACTCAGATGTTCCGAAGACTGCTTTCTGTACTAGATATGGTCATTATGAGTTTCTAGTGATGTCCTTCGGCTTGACCAATACCCCAGCGGCATTTATGGATTTGATGAACATAGTGTTTGGGCCTTATATTGATTCGTTCGTCATTGTCTTCATTGATGACATCTTGATCTACTCACGTAGCCTGGGGGGAGCACGAGCAACATTTGAGAGTAGTGCTCCAGACTTTGCGGGAACAGAAGTTGTATGCTAAGTTCTCCAAGTCTGAGTTTTGGTTAGATTATGTGGCTTTCTTGGGGCATGTTGTAACAGGCGAGGGTATTAAGGTGGACCCCAAGAAGATTGAGGCAGTTCAGAGTTGGCATCGTCCCATTTCGGCAACTGAGATCAGGAGTTTCCTGGGGTTAGCAAGTTATTATCGCCGATTTGTGGAGGGCTTTTCATCCATTGTAACCCCTTTGACTAGATTGACCCAGAAGGGTGCTCCATTCCGTTGGTCCGATGATTGTGAGGTGAGCTTTCAGAATCTCAAGACGGCCTTGACTACAGCACCAGTTCTAGTGTTGCCTTCCGATTCGGGGATTTTTACTGTGTATTGCGACACTTCACGCGTTGGCTTGGGTTTTGTATTGATGCAGGAAGGGTGAGTTATTGCATATACTTCACGTCAGTTGAAGCCCCATGAGAAAAATTATCCTATGCATGATTTGGAGTTCGCCGCGATTATTCATGCTCTTAAGATCTGGAGGCATTATTTATATGGGGTGCCTTGTGAGGTTTACACTGATCACCGTAATTTGCAGCACTTGTTCAAGCAAAGGGATCTCAATTTGAGGCAACACAGATGGCTTGAGTTACTGAAGGACTATGACATCACCATTCTTTATCATCCGTGCAAGGCGAACGTGGTCGCGGATGCCTTGAGTAGGAAGGCAGAGAGTATGGGTAGCTTGGCATTTATTTCAGCAGAAGAAAGGCCACTAGCTTTGGACATTCAGACCTTGGCTAATAGACTTGTAAGGTTGGATATTTTAGAGCCCAACTGAGTTCTTACATGTGTTGTTGACCAGTCTTCACTATTGGAGCAGATCAAGGCTCGACAGTTTGATGATCCGCACTTGGCAGTTCTCAGAGAGACGGTACTATAGGGTGTTGCCAAGGAGGTTTCTATTGGCGAGGATGGTGTCTTGCGTCTCCAGGCTCGTCTATGTGTTCCTAATATCGATGGCTTGAGGGAGAGGATTCTAGAGGAGGCACACAGTTTTTGGTATTCCATTCATCCAGGTGCTACGAAGATGTATCGGGACCTGAGACAACATTATTGGTGGCAGCGGATGAAGAAAGACATAGTTGAGTATGTAGCTAGATGCCTAAATTGCCAGCAGGTTAAGTATGAGCACCAGAGGCCAGGTGGCTTACTCCAACAGATGACTATACCATAGTGGAAATGGGAACGCATTACTATGGACTTTATAGTTGGGTTGCCGCGGACCTTGCGGGAGTTCGATGCGGTTTGGGTCATTGTTGACAGGTTGACCAAGTCAGCACACTTCATTCCAGTTGCAACTACTTATACTTTAGAGAGGTTGGCCCTGATTTATATTCGGGAGATAGTTCGGTTGCACGGTGTGCCTGTTTCCATCATATCAGACAGAGGCCCTCAGTTCACTTCGCATTTCTGGAGAGCCGTATAGACTGAGTTGGGGACCTGTGTAAAGATCAACACTATGTTTCATCCACATACCGACAGGCAGTTAGAGCGAACGGTTCAGATCTTGGAGGACATGCTCAGAGCATGTGTGATTGACTTTGGGGGACAGTGGGATCAGTTCTTGCCTTTGGCTGAGTTTTCTTACAACAACAGTTATCAGTCCAGCATCGAGTTGGCTTCATTTGAGGCTTTATATGATCGGCGATGTCGTTCTCCCATCGGGTGGTTTGCGCCCGACGAGGCTAAGTTATATGGTACTGATTTGGTGAAGGATGCCTTGGAAAAGGTAAAGTTGATTCATGAGCGACTTAGCATAGCACAGTCCAGATATAAGAGTTACACGGATCAGAAGGCGCGTGATGTATCATTTATGGTAGGCGAGAAGGTTCTCTTGAAAGTTTCGCCGATGAAGGGCATTATGAGATTCGTAAAGAAGGGCAAGTTGAGCCCAAGGTTTATAGGCCCGTTTGAGGTGTTGAGGCGGGTTGGGAAGGGTGCTTATGAGCTTGCTTTACCTCCCAGTCTATCAGAGGTTCATCCCTTTTTCACGTGTCTATGCTCCAGAGGTATCACACCGACTTATCACACGTGTTAGACTTCAGCACTATTTAGCTAGATGAGAGCTTGGGTTATGAGGAAGAGCCAGTTGCCATTGTTGCTAGATAGGATCGGTAGTTGAGATCCAAGAGGATTTCCCCAATAAAGCTTCAGTGGAGGGGCCAATCACTCGAGGAGGCAGCCTGGGAGTCCGAGGAGGATATGCGGAATAGATATCCACACTTATTCAGCACCTCAAGCATAAATCTAAATCCGTTCGAGGACGAACGTTTGTTTAAGAGGTGGAGAATGTAACGACCTGACCGGTCATTTTGATTTCTAGAACCATGTTCCCCTAAATAAGACTTCATGTACATGCATTTACTGTTTTATGACTTGCGGGGATGGTTAGTTCAGGATTTGGAAGGGTTCGGGTTGAAATCGGAACACTTGGTTCCTTAAGGTTGGGTTAAAAGGCCAAGTTTGACTTCGGTCAACATTTTGAGTAGACGACCTTAGAATCAGAATTTGACAGTCCCAATAGGTTCGTATGATGATTTCGGACTTGGGCGTATGTTCGGATCGAGTTTTGGATGACCCGGGAGCATTTTGGTGCATAATAATGAAAGTTGGTTCTTGAAGGTTTTAGAAGTTCATTAAATTTGGTTAGGATCAGGTTTTAGTGATATCGAGGTCCAAACGGAATTCCGAGACCGAGAATAGTTCCGTAATATCATTTAAGACTTGCACTCAAAATTTGGTGTCTTTCCGAGTAGTTTAAGTACGTTTCAGCGCATTGAAAGTAAATTAAAGAACTTGAAGTTCTTAAGTTTGATTCAATTGGTTTTGGGGTGCGATTCTTAGTTTTGATGTTGTTTTGGGCATTCCGATAGTTTGAGCGAGTTCGTTTTATGATTCCAAACTTGTTGGTATGTTTGGGAGGGGCTCCGGGTGCCCCGAGTGTCCACCGGACGAGGCTCAGAACAAGATGAGAATTTGGAACAACAACTGAAGCATCAGGTCTGTCATAATTGCACCTGCGCTTGGCCAGCTGCAGGTGCGAGCTCGCATGTGCGAGCCAAGCCTCGCAAAAGCGGCCAAGGAAGGGCAGCCCAGGTTCCACAGGTGCGGCCCATCCTCCGCAGAAGCGGGACCGCAGAAGCAAAAACCTGTCCGCAAAAGCGACGGCAGCCGGCCCAGGGGAGTTCCGTAGAAGCAGACTTTTGTCCGCATAAGCGAGGGTGCAGGTGCAGCCCTATGACTACAGGTGCGGAAATCGCTGAAGGCAGTGAACTTCATTTAATACGGGACTTAAGCATTTTTCTGTCATTCTTCACACATTTGGGTAATTGTAGAGCTTCAAAAAGGGAGACTTCAACCTAGCTATCGAGGGTAAGTAATTCCTACCTTAATGTGAGTTTAATACATAGATTATGGGTAGATTTCAATATAAAAATTGGTAGAAATTATGAGTTTAGATGAAAAATCTAGGGCTTAACAAAAATGAGATTATACCACAAAAATGATTATGAAACTTAGTGAAAATCATATATTTAGATTCCTAAGATTCGGAATCTGGGTATGTGGGCCCGGGGTAAATTTTAGGAATCTTGCAATTTGGGTTAGGTAATCACTCTAATAGTGGAGATATGAACTTTTGGGCATAGATTGATTATGTAATGTTTGACTAGTTGCGAGTCATTTGGCATCAAATTTGGAGGTTTGAGCGCATTCTTGAATTGGGAAGTAAGCTTTGAGATGAGGTAAGTCTCTTTTCTAACCTTGTAAGAGGGAATTTACCCCATAGGTGAACTTAATTAATATGTGTTGTTATTTGTGGGGGCTACGTACGCACGAAGTGACGAGAGTCCGTACGTAGCTACTATTCTTGTTTATGTCCGGATAGTTTTAGGTGTACACCATGATTTGTGAACACCGTTATTTGATTATATTTGTTAATTATATCAAGTGGAACTAAGTCGAGGATTTTAAGGATTTAAAAGCTTCAAGTTGAATTGTCTTTATTTTGAAAAGAATCAAGATAGAGTTATGATTTATTGATAATTTATATTTGACTGCATCGCAAGTATATTCCGCGAGCAGGGTAATTCTTTCTACTACTCTCATGAGAGCGGGCCGTTCTCCTCGGCAGGTTAATAGATGCATCTATGGTTCATGTCGTTCGACCCTCGGCAGTGCACAATTTACATTTATATTGGATCGGGCTGAACGTCCTCGGTGGAATTTTGTGCGTGATAATAGAACTGGAAGTCCCTTTTATAATTGGTATAAATTCATTATTTGAAAGATTATTTATTTTAAATGAAGGAAGTGATTTGGGTTCTTAAATATGGTGATGAATTGTTTAGTTATTTCTTGTTCTGAGTTTTATTGTTATGTATATCATGCTTAATTAGAATTTCATATTATCATATTGTTGGTGAGACTATGGCCCTTGTTATTTCCCCAATTCCATTAGCCCACTAGACCTGCTGACCCGCTCAACACCCATTTCAATCCTACCCCTTCATTTCTTTTAATCTAATGGCCCTTGTTATTTCCCCACACCTATTTAAAATTCTAATTATAACCTTTTCTAACCCTAAGGAACCTAGGCAGTTGCACACACAATGAGAGTGAGAGAGGAACAGACAACGAAATAGAAAAATAGAAGGGACGCGAGAAAATCCATAGCGGCGCAGCAGAAGCAAGCTTTCGATCCCCTTCCTCACTGTCCATTTTATTTTCGTCATTATCACCGTCGATACCACCCGAACACTATCGTATTTCCATCTTAAAGACTTCTTTGATTGATAAAACAAAGTTACAATTCAGTATGCTTTACATTTTAGGAGCTCAGATCCAAGAAAGGAAAAAGCGGCGAGACTGCCGTTCGAGGTTCGGGTTTAGTTCCTATCATTTCATTTCCGATCGTGGTCCAGTTTTTCGTCTAAAGTTTGGTTCTTACTTTTGAGTTTCAATCTCGTCCGTTGGTTGTTTGGGTGTAAGGTTTGATTCAGAGACTCTTATGAATACATAGGAAAAGATTTTTGCTGCTTAAGGTCCAATTCTTTCTCTATTCTCTTAATCTCGTCACTTTTATATATTTTTTTTGTGGTATGATTTTGATGGTTTGTTTCTTAGATTAATATTCAGTTGTCTGATACTCTATTTTTTTTTATTACTGTGGCTCAACATCTTATTTGTTTTGGTAAATGTTTTGGATTTTAGTTGTTTGATTTTAATATGATATGAATACAATCTTGTTATGAGACAAATGGATCATGGGAATTGGCTTTAAAAATGTGAAGGAAATTGAGCTTAAATGATCTTGTTGCTTTTATTTTATTTATTTATTAATTAAATCACTAGTAGCATGCCTAGGCCGACCACACTCGGATAGGCAAAGTTTAGGTCTTTTATTTTATTTTATTCGAGGTGAGAGGTCGTTCCCTTTAGTTCATATTCAGGGAAATGCCCTGTAGACTCTGTAAGTATTTTTATCAGGGGAATGTCCCGAAGTGAATGTAAAAGGAGGCCGAGGCGATATCATGGAGGCATAGTAGGATAATTAGATTTGTTTTTGTTATCTTCTTTTCTTTTATTAGGTAGGGACAACCTCGAACCTCTTTTGTGTTTATTTTCTTTTTTTGTATGTTTTACCTCAATTAGAGTATTCTTTAAAACCAACTAGATCATGTATACAGCCATACTAGTTACGGGACTCGGGGAATACCTAACACTTTCTTCCCGAGTCAAATGAACCCTCTTATCTAGAATATCTGGTGGAAACTGGTTTAGAGTCAAATATGTTTTTAAGGAAAAATTGCTTTTAAATGGTGACTTGGCACACCGAGATTATATGCCAAGTGACGACTCTGAGAAAATCTCTTTTAAACAAACATTTAGTCACTTTTTAATTGAAAAACCTTTTTGAGCTTCAAAATCACTTTTATCTCTTTAAAGAGGGTTAGTGAGGTAAAAAAAAAAGGTGTGATAGCTTTGGCGACTCTGCTGGGGATTTGCAGCTTCGAGCTGTTACTTGATCTTGTTAGCTTTTTAGAATATTCGGTTAAGGTTTTTATGCTTTTTATTTGCTTTATTTGATTTTTATTTTGTTTATGTCGTTTTATTATTTGCTAGTTGTTTATGTGTTTATAATTTTTTCTTTATGTGTTACTACTTTATAACTATCATCATATGCATTACCTGGTAAATTATTTCTGCAACAAGTCTCGTAGTACGCGTCGCATACACGAACTCTTCGTTGAGTCACCCTTACTTTAGGAAGGGGACATCAGACGTATGGAGTGGGTGGAAAGCTTGTGCACCCACCATCGACCATACACACTCCCGAATTGCCTTGTCTAGTGAACCCCAAACTTAGGTCAGCCTTTAGGTCATTCTTATTTGCATCATGTCATTTAGACCTAGCAGGGCTCGGTCTCAGGCACCGTGTCCCTTTGTAGGAGGCTTATCCAAATTATGTCAAAATGGGCTCGTGGCCCAAAAAGACATTAAATCATCTCTATGTGCTACATGTTGCATTCTTTAAGGGTAAATGGGTCATTTGGCGGACCAATGATAGTTGAGGGTAAATGAGAAAGAAAAGAGAGTGAAGTATAAATTGAAGCAAGTAGGGCCCAGTTATATATTTCTTTCACAACTCTTTCAAGAAAAAGCCCAAAAAATGAAAATGAAAAATCCAAAAAGATTTTGCACTTTCCCATCATTTTTCAAAAAAAGACAAAAATATGTTTTCTCCAAATCAGTTATTTTTTGTTTTAAAAATTCTCTCCCATGTCCAATCTTCCCTAACTACGCATACCTGATTCTCGTCTTTCGGGGAAGGATACGTAGGCAACCCATTTAGGGTCCGGTCTTCCTAGTGAGTCTTAAGTTCTTGGCTTCGGGGGTCCTAGCCAAATCTTGCATGTCTAGCCACTCTTGGGCCACATCGGTTGTTTTGCGAAATGGGGTCATTTTTGCGAAAAGTGGTTCAGTGACCCATGTCTTGGAATCTTGAGTCCTCAACTAGGTGTCATATTACTTTAAGGCCCGTCTTTGTTGAATTTGCATCTCTAGCCGCGTTTGGCCCTATCGGCCATTTTTGCCAATGGGGTCATTTTTGCAAAGTAATTTCTAGGGCCATGATTATTGGGAGTTTGAAGCCATATAAGCCTTAGTGAGATATTTCCATGTCTTAGAGGTCATTTTTGTTGAGTTTGCACTAATAGCCACCCTTGGACACGTAGGCCATTTTTTTTCAGCTTGAGCATGACAGACGCCCCAGGACCATCCCCGCTAGGACTGTTGCCTTCAGGAGCTGTTTAAGGGGACTTTTTATTTTTTAAGTCTGTTTTATGTTGTCTTTTACTTTCTAGTCTTGTGCAGTAGTATTGAGTCTTTTAGGTGATGTCAGAGTTTGTCATAGTCTAGTTAGGTTCGTCAGGTCTTTTGTTATTGTACTTCCTATTTTGTATGTGAAAACCAAAAAATATTATAAATAGAAAATCCAAAAAGATTTTTATTTTTAGTTTATTTTGTCCATTACTTTTCTAGAATTATGCTTGGTCTGATTCACGTGGAACATGATATGTAGGCAACCTATATCGGGTTCGATCGAATCATTTTTAAAATAAAAAAAATGAAATTATGGGATGTGAGAAGTGAGAGAAAAGAAAAAGTGCGATAATTAGAAAGTAAAGAGAGGAAAGAAAATGAAAAAAAACAAGGAGTGCTAGGAAGGAAAATAAAGAGGAAAAGGACAAGGACAATAAAATTGGGATGATGCCAAGATGACCTTCGTACCCTAGAAGTCATTTTAGAATCGATAATGGTGACTAGGTGTATTGCACATAATGTGAGATTATCTTATGTTAAATGCCCTAACGCTAACGTGATGACTTCATTTTGTTCCTCTTTGTTATCTTCATTATAACAAAAGGGTGGTTGGTTTGTGGTTCTTAAGCTGGTAACACTTCCCTACAATATAAAGTCGAAAGGCAATAGCAGATGACAACGAAATTGAGTCGGTTCCCAAAAGCAATTAGTTGAACAAGACACTGGGTTGGTTAAAGAGGTAAGGATGTTAAGACGACACATGGTGGACATGTATCAGGCTTGGATGACTAGGAAGGCACCACCCCCGCCACCACCTAGCTTCCTAGATGCTACCCTCACCCAAGTTCTAGTCATAGTGTCAGATGATCCACCATATTCTTCATATTTTCCCGCTTACCACAGCCCTCTCAGCCTCTCTAGTAGCTCCATCATTTATCCTCCAATTATATTTTCCAAAAATAGCCCTCCTGTCATATCCACTAACTCCACCATCACAACTTCTCAACAACCTCTCCTTAAATCTAACAGTGAATAACAGTTCAAACCTCATGATGCCCAATACTACTCCTAGAGTTGGCCCACAAGATTCCGGACTCATATAATCATAGCCCTTGGAATGAGCCTCATGTTGAAAATGGAAAGTTTGCGAGGATGGGAGAGCGAGATGAGATATCCAGAAAACTGAAAGGTATAGAAAAATACTTAAAGAACATGCAAGGGACGGAAAATCAGATTAACATGTCTTACAATGACTTGTATATGTTCCCTGATGTTCATCTGCCCGACGGGTTTAAAATGGCAAAGTTTAACTTGTATGATAGGGGTGGAGATCCAGTAGCCCATCTCAAGGGTTATTGCAGTGAAATGAGAAGTGTTGGCGGGAAAGATAAGTTGTTGATGGCGTATTTTAGCGAGAGATTGAGTGGGGCAGCCTTGGAATGGTATACTCGTCAAGATGTCAGCAGGTGGCATGCATGGGATGACATGGCTCAAGATTTTGTTCGACACTTTCAGTACAATATAGACATTGTCCCAGACCGCTCCTCACTATCTAAGATGGAAAAGAAATCCGAGGAAAGTTTTAGAGAGTTTGGGCTCAGATGAAGGGAACAAGCTGCTCGAGTCAGTCCTCCGATTGATGAAGAAGAAATGGTTAAGCTTTTCCTACAAGCTCAGGGACCCATCTACTTTAGTCATTTAATCTCAGCTTTAGGAAATTCGATCAATGATGTGGTAAAAATGGGGGAGATGGTAGAAGAAGGAATCAAGTCAGCCAAAATTATGAGCTATTCTGCATTGAAAGATACAACGGAAGACATTCAGAATATCTCAGTAAGATTGGAGGGAAGAAAGAGAAATAGAAAAGATATTGTTGAACCCCGCCAACGACAAGATACAGTGGGCGTTCCTGCTCAACGCTTTCAACCTCAATATCCACCCCATGAATATCCTTGTACTCCAGCTAATCCTCCCCAATGTTACTTCTCTCCAAAAATCTCCCCAAAGTAATACCTCACCTTCCCAGTACTCTAACCATAACGCACCGACATATGCTCCGCATCCACCAGACCCGCAATGGCCTGTACCACCTCCACAAATGTCTTACCCACCTCTACAAGTATAAAAACTACCTACCTACAAGAGGTTCCAATCGAGGCCGGAGTAAAAAATGAAAAGGCAGCAACAGAAAGAAAAGTCTTTCACATCTATTGGAGAATCGTATGCCAGTTTGTTCTAAAAGTTAGGCAATTGGACATGTTGAAGCCGATTCAGATAAAAATGTTGAACCCCCTTCCAAAGAATTTGGATTATTCTCAAAGGTGCGCATATTGCTCTAATGCCCCAGGGCACAGCATAGAAAAGTGTTGGCATCTGAAAAGAGCAATCCAGAAGCTTATTGATGCAAGTGACATTACCGTGCAAAATTCAGATGCGGCGGATACTAGCCAAAGTCCATTGCATGTTCATAATGAGACACATATAGTGGGCATGATTTGTGTTGAAAAGGAATATGAGAACTCTTCTGAGCTCCTTGGAGGGCTACTTGCTGCAAAGTTTTCAGTGCTATCAGTCTCGATTCCAGAAGTTGATCTTAAGAATGAGTCGGCAAAAGAGATTCAAAAGCTGTTTGTTGAGGTCAATATGATTAAAATTGGTAATGGTCTTGGTAATATTGATGCGGAACTCAGTGGCTAAGATGCCGAGCTTGGTAATTGGAAAGGCGCTCCTTTCTTGGCTAGCCAGGGAGGAGTCTTGGTGGTTTATTTTGTTGTCATTTCTGTTGACCGGGTTATTTCAGGGTTGTAGTCCGGATATTGTCTTGTGACTCAAAGCCTTCTATCATTTTATTTTTCCTGGTTCGTTTAGTAGTAGTAACTCATCTAGTGTAATCTAGGATTGTTCCAGGGTTGTAACCTAAGTTTATTTTGCTTGTTTTGTTGTTCAAACCCTTTCATCGTCTCTCTAATGCAATCTCCTATTTTTTGTTATTTCTAGTCAATTTTTGTTTAGTCCTCTTTTTCTTTTATAGTTCTTTCATGGTGACTCTAGTGACATGACATACATGCAAAATTCTAAGCCTGGTCTTAAAAGTTAGTCTAATCATGAAACAATAAAACAAGGTTTGAAGATAATTGGGACATTTGAGGGAAATAAGTAAAGATTTGGACATTTTGAGATCATTTAAAGCCCGAATTGTGTGAAGCTGGAGCAGATAGTTTGGGAAGTTAATAGGACGACAAGAATTTGTTACAAGAGAGTGCGTCCCAGATAATTTGAAGCAAGCAACTTTGAGTTCAAGTGCATCTCAAGTTACAAGATAAAGCCAAGGGAGTTTGTCCCAAACCGACGGAGGGTATCCATTATGAAGAAGGAATCACCCAACGAGAGTTTTGTACTTGACATGGTACTAAAGAGAGATGGAAGGCATATCTGTGATATCAATGTCGATGCGGCAAAAGAAATGCTATGTATGATCTTCATTTTTCATCCTCAAGTTGCATGCGTTGTACTTGCAGAGATTGGGAGGTCCTGTTTCAGCTACCCAAATACTTTATACCCTTCGGTACCCTTTTTGAGCCTGTGTTGATTTCTTTGACCTCCCCTCTTTTGGAATCAAGCTAGAGTCATAAAAAAAAATTCATGTCCCCGTAGGTTTGTTTTGTAAAGTTCATTCCAAAAGAAAATTCAAAAAAAAAAAGAGATAAAGAAAAAAAAAGGATAAGAAGAAAAAGAAAAATAACAATAATAAAAAGTATTCCTTTGAACTACGTTCGACCTGATTCTTGTGTCAACAAGATACGTAGGCAGCCTTAAGGTTCGGTCACAACAAGTCAAAAAATTCTGAAATTTCTCACTTCAAAAGAAACTGGGGCAGAAGTTTTGTTTTCTATAAAAGACGGTTCCAAAAGTTGTAAAGTTATACCCCATTTTGTCTTAATTTTAATTTGATCCTTTATGATATCCTTTCTTTTTAACCTTGTCCAGAAGCCACATTACAATCCAAAAAAGACCTTCCAAATAATCTTTGAGAGTGTTGAGTTAGACATGCCAGGAGCATATAATATTTTTACCATGGTTAATACCTTGTCATCTACAGAATCAGAGCAAATAAGAAGAAAAGAATAAAATGAGAGAGTCTTATTAGTGAAAACCCTCGCGGGCACCATAAGGCGACGGTGAGTTGAGAGAAAGAACAAAATGAGAGAGGCTTGATGGTGAAAACACTGCAGGGTACTACAAGTCGACTGAGGATCGTGAATTAGATAGGACAATTAGAGCATTGAAGCCTAGTTTCACAGCTTAGAGTTATGACAAGAGTGGAAGATCAGACTTGCTTGACAGATCAAGCCACTTAATCCAAAATGCATGTCACGGCCATTAGAGTTGGTATCCACATCTGATAAGTTTCTACTTGGTAACTTTCTTGTTAGATGTCATCTCTTTCCATTGTCCCCTTACTCTGTTCTTCTTATTTTGTTTAAGTCCTCTTTTTGAGTCTGTTTTGTCACAACAAGTGATAAATGACTTCAAATTTGCTACCAGCTTTCCAATTGCACAAAGCGGAGTTTGGTTAGCACATCAAAGTGGCATAAGTCAGAAAAAGTAGTATGCATACTGAGTTGGTGACAATTGACGTGCTTTGGTATTCATGTGAAATGCAAAGGTTCGGTAGATGTCAATCCATGAGCAAAATGCAATAGATAGAGGGTATTGGGCTTGAATGGATCAGAGGTGTTTTCTATGATAAGGGTTGACAGAAAAATGGTTAGTCAATAACAAGCAAGGTCTTCCAAGTTGAAATCAAAGTTATCATGGCAAGTGAAGGAGAAATCGCCCTCAAGGTCAAGGCCACAAACCAACCACCATGTTTATAACTCACAAGTTTTCTTTGTTTGAAACAGGGACGAAGGCTATGTCCAAATCAAAGCTTGGAAGTTTGAAATTCTTGGATGTCGTGCCTAAATTTTATTAGCACAAAGGCTGTTTGAGAAGGGTTTTACCTCCTAGACATTCCCCTAGTTGAGAAAACCATTACCTCCTAGGCATTTTCCCTATTTGAGAAGGCCATTACCTCCTAGGCATTTTCCTAGTTGAGAAGAACCATACCTCTTAGATATTCTCCATAGTCGGAAGAGTCTTTAGTTTTCCTTTAGTTCAGGGATCCCGCCTGTAAAATAGGGTCAATTTTAATTTTCTTAAGGTGTTAATCTTTAGTTTTTCTTAAGTTCAGGGGTCCCGCCTGGAGAATAGGGTCAGCTTTTGGTTTTCTTACGTTGTTAATCTTTAGCATTCCTTTAGTTCAGGGGTCTCGCCTGGAGAATATGGCCAGTTTTAGTTTTCTTAAGTTATTAATCCTTAGTTTTCTTTAAGTTCAGGGCTCTCTGCTGGAAAATAGGGCCAGCTTTTAATTTTCTTAAGTTGTTGGTATTTAGTTTTTCTAGAGTTCATGGGTTCCACCTAGAGAATAGGATCAGCTTTAGTTTCCTTAAGTAACAAATCTTTAGCTTTATTTAAGTTCAGGGGTCCCGCCTAGAGAATAGGGTTAGTTCTCAATTTCGTTAAGTTGGCAATCATTAGTTTTTCTTGATTTCAGGAGTCCCACCTGGAGAATATGGTAAAGTTTTAGTTTAGTCAAGCTCAATATATAGTTTTCCTTAAACTCAATCTCATAGGAGATGCACATCCTAGTCGAGTCTTCAGTTTTGGTCTCATCACTGCATCCTTCATTAATAGCATAGGTGATTTACAGTTTTGCTAACAACTCACAAACCTTCCTAGTGCAAAATGGGGCAGAAGCGAGGGTCAATGTTTCAGAAATTGGCTTCAGATTCAAGTCAAAGAAGTACCAGGAGCCCGCCTGAAGAACAGGGTTAACTTTCAGTTTCTTTCAAGATCAAGCAGGAGGATCCCGCCTGAAAAACAGGGTCAACTGTTTAGGTGTCTAAATTGCCTGCAAGTTAAATATGAGCACCAGAGGCCAGGTGGCCTACTTCAGCAGATGATTATACTATAGTGGAAATGGGAACGCATCACTATGGACTTTGTAGTTGGGCTGCCGCGGACTTTGCAGAAGTTTGATGCAGTTTGGGTCATTGTCGATAGGTTGACCAAGTCGGCACACTTTATTCCTGTTGTGACTACGTATACTTCAGAGAGGCTGGCCCAGATATATATTCGGGAGATAGTTCGGTTGCACGGTGTGCAAATTTCTATCATATCAGATAGAGGCCCTCTGTTTACTTCACATTTCTAGAGAGCAGTACGGAGTGAATTGGGGACTCATGTAGAGCTCATCACAGCCTTTCATCCGCAGACCGACAGGCAGTCAGAACGGACAACTCAAATTTTGGAGGATATACTCAGGGCATGTGTAATTGACTTTGGAGGTCAGTGGGATCGTTTCTTGCCTTTGGCCGAGTTTGCTTATAATAACAGTTACCAATCTAGCATCGAGATGGCTCCATTTGAGCCTTTATATGGTCAATGATGTCATTCGCCCATCGGATGGTTTGATCTTGGGGAGGCTAAGTTATATGGTACTGATTTGGTGAAGGATGCCTTGGAAAAAGTAAAGTTGATTCAGGAGCGACTTCGTACATCATAGTCCAGAAAGAAGAATTACGCATATCAGAAAGCGCGTGACTCATCTTTTATGGTAGAAGGAAAAGTTCTCTTGAAAGTTTCGCCGATGAAGGGAATCATGAGATTTGGGAAAAGGGGGAAATTGAGCCTAAGGTTTATAGGCCCATATGAGGTATTGAGACGAGTTGGGGAGATTGCTTATGAGCTTGCATTGCCTCCCAGCCTATCAGGAGTTCATCCGGTTTTCCATGTATCTATGCTCCAGAAGTATCATGCCGACCTATCACATGTGTTAGATTTCAGCACAGTTTAACTAGATAATAGTTTGAGCTATGAAGAAGAACCAGTTGCCATTGTTGATAAATAGGTTCGCCAGTTGAGGTCCAAGAAGATTTCTGCAGTAAAAGTCCAGTGGAGGGGCCAACCAGTCGAGGAAACGACTCGGGAGGCAGAGGAAAACATGTGGACCAGATATCCACACTTATTCAGCACTCCAGGTATAATTCTAAACCCGTTCGAGGACGAACGTTTGTTTAAGAGGTAGAGAATGTAATGACCCAACCGGTCATTTTGACTTTTAGAACCCCGTTCCCTTAAATAAAACTTCTCGTATGTGCTTTTATTAATTTATGACTTGCGGGGATGGTTGGTTCGGGATTTTGGGTTGAAATCGGAACACTTGGTTTCTTAAGTTGGCCTTAAAATGCTAAGTTTAACTTCGGTCAATATTTTGAGAAAACGACCCCAGAATTGTGATTTGACGGTTCCAATAGTTCCATATGGTGATTTTGGACTTAGGAGCGTGTTCAGAATTTTATTTGGAAGTCCGTACTTAAATTGGGCTTCAAATGGCTAAAATCAAGAACTTAAGTTTGAAAGTTTGACCGGGGAGTTGACTTTTTGATATTAGGGTCGGAATCTAGTTCCGAAAATTTTCATAGCTTTGTTATGTTATTTATGACTTGTGTGCAAAATTTGAGGTCAATCTGACTTGATTTGATAGGTTTCGGTACCGAATGTGGAAGTTGGAAATCTTAAGTTTTATTAAGCTTGAATTGGAGGATGATTCATGGTTTTAGCATTGTTTGATGTGATTTGAGGTTTCAAATAAGTTCGTATGATATTTTAGGACTTGCTAGTATATTTGGTTGAGGTCCCGAGGGCCTCGAGTGAGTTTCGGATGGTTAACATATCAAAAGTTGGACTTAAAACAGCTGCTACAATTTTTTCCTTTCTGCTGGAAATTCGGGGCTAAAAATCGAAGTCGTGGTCGAGTCCAGGATCTAGACCCAAGATCAAGGCCACGATCGAGGGTCGTGATCGAAGGCAGGGCTCGAGGGTCACGATCGAAGGCCCAGGCTCGAGGACCATGATCGAAGCCATGACCGAGGCAGGACGGAAGGTTGCCTGGGCAGAACTATAAAGGAGGGAACTTCGTCCCATTCTCCATTTTTAACAAATTGGAGCTTGAGCATAGGCGACTTTTGATAGATTTTCAAGGAAAGACATTGGGGTAAGTGATTCTAACTCGGATTTGGTCAATATACACGAATATATCATTCTTTTCACCATTTAATTACTGTTTTGAGATTGAAATTTTGGAAAAAATTTAGAAATCTCATAGAAATAAATTTTTGAGATTTCGGTATCGATTCAGAGTCGGATTTGAGTGAAACTGATATGGTTGGACTCATAATTGAATGGGTAGTCGGATTTCGTAACTTTCACCGTATTCTGAGACGTGGGCCTCACGGACGATTTTTAAGTTAATTTCGGATTTTATTGAAAAATGTAGTATTTTCTTATGAAATTGATTCCTATAATTTTTAATGATTGTATCAAATTATTTTGGCTAGATTCAAGCCATTCAGAGTTGGATAATCGAGGAAAAGGCCTACTATTGGATTAAGTCGGAGCAAGTTGAGGTAAGCCTCTTGCCTAATCTTGTGAGGGGGAAATTACCTCATAGGTGATTAAATTAATAATTATTGCTAATTGTGGGTGTTGCGTACGCACGAGGTGACGAGAGTTCGTACGTAGCTACTATTTATGTTAAAAGTCCGGGTAGTTTAGGACTCAAATCATGAATTATTTGTGTAAATTGTATTCTTTATTTAATTAAAATTATTTTATATATATATATATATATATATATATATATATATATATATATATATATATTGTGAATTGTTAGAGAAAAATATTAAAAGATGAGAATCTCATATGCTTAATTTTTTGTTTAAATTAATTAATTGTTAAAAGAAATTGTTCATCCTCTCGAATTGATCTTATAATAAATATGCTCTCCTTCTGGAGGTACATAAGAAAATGTCTTCCTTTCTTGTGGAGCGGGACGAACGCCTCGGTAGGATAGATGCATCTATGGATCGTGCCGCACGTCCCTCGACAGTGTACACGACACTCTGGAATGGGCCGTACGACCTCGGCATGGGCCGTACGACCTCGGCAGAAATCATGCATAATAATAATAATAATAATAATAATAATAATAACACGATACCTTGCTATTTTAATTGTAGCTTGTGAACTTAATTAATAGATTGGAAATTATTTCGTTTGAAGGATTTTTATTATTTCTTCTAATTGAATAAAGTTATTGTTAACTCTGTGAATCATGCTGATTTAAATAATTCTATTCTATTCTATTTATTATTGTTAACCCTTAGTGAGTGTCAAAGTCGACCATCTCGTCTCTACCACTTCGAGATTAGGCTTGATACTTACTGGGTACACGTTTACGTACTCATACTACACTTGATGCACTTTTTGTGTAGGACCTGAGGCAGATACTAGTGGAGGACCTATCATCTTACACCCACGTTATCCAGAGGCGTAGTGGTGAGCTGCCTTTCTGAGCCGTTCTGCAGCTACCAGTGTCTCTTCTTGTATTTACATTCTGTCTATTTTATTTCAAACAGTACTTGGAGTTTTGTATAATCTACTAAATGCTCATACACTTGTGACACCAAGTCTTGGCACACATATTGGTAGAATTTAGAATTGGTATTATTTTCTTGAATTTAAATTAATCGGTATCTTTTCTATTCTCCTTAATATTGCCAGTAAAAGAATAAAATTACCTAGAAAATTATTCTGAAAATAATTGATATATGTTTAACTTATTAGTTGGCTTGCCTAGCTGTAGTGTTGGGCGCCATAATGACCTATAGGTGAAATTGGGTCGTGATAATTCCCTCAAGTCAAGGTCAACCACGACACTTACCTCGCTTTGCAACCAAATTCAAGAATCCAATAAACCTTTGCCTCGTGAATTCCTGTCCGAAATCCTCAAATCTAGTCATAAACAATTCAATATACTCAGTACAAATCGCAGGAATTAATTCCATATGAAATTACAAATTTTCCGGATTAAAATCCTAAATTCATCTCAAAAATCGACAGTGGGGCCCATATCTCAAATCCCGAAAAAAATCACGAAATCCGAACACCCGTTCCGATACAAGTTCAACCATACAAAAATTATCGAATTCCGACATTGGATTGACTTTCAAATCTTCATTTTACATTTTTGGAAGATTTTATAAAAATCTAATTTTTCTTCCATAAATTTACGGATTTATGATGTAAATGAGTATGGAATCATGAAATATAATCAATATAGGATAAGGAATACTTACCCCAATATTTTTCCGTGAAAATCGCCCAAAAATCGCCTTACCCGAGCTCAAAATCTTGAATAATGAAAAATGGTACGAAATCTCATTTCCAGAACTTAAGTTTTGCTGTCCAGGAATTTTTTTCATCGCGTTCGCGAACCACATTTTTGTGTTATCCCAGATTTCTTCATCGCAAATGCGATACCTTGCCAAACTTGGCCTTCGCGAACGCGAAGCCTTATCGCCTGGTGCCCGACCAGGCCTCGCCCATCTACGCGAACACGAATGCTCCCACGCGTTTGTGATGAATAGTGCCATCTACCCCTTCGCGAACGCGGTCCCCTCTTCGCCAACGCGAAGAGTAAATTTCGCCTGCCTCCAGTTCCTCTTCGCGAACTCGAGACCTCTATCGCGAACGCGAAGAAGGAAACCAGACAGTGCATCAGAAAAATTCCAGCAGAGTTCCAATTCCAAAATTCAACCCGTTAACCATCTGAAACTCACCCGAGGTCCCCGAGACCTCAACCAAATACACCACCAAGTCCTAAAATATCATACGAACTTAGTCGAAACCTCAAATTACATCAAACAACACTAAAAACACGAGTTTTGCACCCAAAACGACGACGGAACCTATCAAATCAAGTCCGATTGACCTCAAATTTTGCACACAAGTCATAAATGACATAACGGACCTATGAAAATTTTCAAAACTCGAATCCGACCCCGATATCAATAAAAGTCAATTTGTAGTCAAACTTTAAAATCTTTAAGCCTTTAGGCTTCTAGTTTTTGCCAACTAGTGATAATTCAAGCTAGAGACCTCCAAATTAAATTTCGGGCATACGCCCAAGTCCCAAATCATGATACGGACCTACCGAAACTGTCAAAATACTGATCTGAGTCTGTTTGCTCAAAATATTGACCAAAGTCAACTCAGTTGAGTTTTAACTCTCTATTTCACATTTTAATCAATTTTTCATACAAAACTTTCCAGAAAATTATATGGACTGCGCACGCAAGTCGAGGAATGATGAATAGTGCTTTTCGAGGTCTTAGAATACAAAAATAATTATTAAATTTAAAAATGACCTTTTGGGTCATCACAAATATTGGTATTTAGGTATTTAATTTGAAAATACCGAATACCATATCTAATACCAATTTTTTGAAAGAACTTAAATCAAATACCATACCAAATATCAAAATATCAAATATCTAATACCACTTTTTTTGTTTTGATACGGTAATTCGGTATTTATCAAATTATGCACAACCCTAGATTCATGCACCTAGGGGTGTTCAAACCGAACTTGAAAATCGTACCAAACTGAAAAGTCAAACCAAATCGATTAAAAACCCCGATTAGGTTTGGTTTGATTTAGTTTGGTATTGAGTAAAATAAACCTCGAACCAAACTGACATATAAACGGAGGCGAAACCAGGATTTAAAATTTATGGGTTTTAAACTTGGCATCGAACTCATAGCTCATTTAGTCACTGGGTTCGCAATAAAATATTTATACATATATATTCAATGATTTTTTAAATATAAAATAAAATCTAAGAAAAATCTACTGGGTTCGTCTGAACCCATAAATATTACGCTACCTCTATCCCTGCATATAAATATATAATTTATATATATGTTTTTAAGACTTTATATAAAATTTTCTTTAAAACATATCTAGAAATGTTTTGGATCTCACATGGGATGTAATATTTAATAGAACTATAAAGTGCATCCATATTTACTTTGAATAATGGGTTATATCATCACTTTCTTATCAAGTGTTATTAAAATGCGTCAATCTCTTTGTTCTTTCATATTCATATGTCAAGATCTATTAAATTCTTATATCTTTTTCGAATTTGAAATGATATTTCTGTAATTTTAAAATTAAATAGAACATATCATTATTTAGGTTTCATATTAATTTTTATATTTAGTTATTCAATTCGTTTGACCTTTTAAGCACACATCAACAAACAAATATTGTTAGATGACTAAGAAAAAACTATCATATGTTACTAAAACTATTCTCTCATAAGAAAATATTAATAGACCATGTGTTTGTTAGTTTTTTAATTTTTACTAAGCATATATATTTATCAAAACTTTATCTGTAACTTTAACAAAACAAGATTGAAATAATATTCATGTAACAAAAAAATCTAAAAAACCGAACCAACCCAAACCGATATTGTAATGACCCAACCGGCCATTTTAACTTTTAGAAACTCGTTCCTTAAAATAAAAATCCCCGAACATGCTTTTATTAATTTATGACTCGCGGGGATGGTTGGTTCGGGATTTGAAAGTGTGTGAGTTGAAATCGGAACACTTGGTTCATTAAGTTAGCTTTAAATGGACAAGTTTGACTTCGGTCAATATTTTGAGAAAACAACCCCGGAATCGGAATTTGACGGTTCCAATAGGTTCGCATGATGATTTTGGACTTGGGTATATGTTTGGATCGGGTTTTGGGGGACCCAAGAGCGTTTCGGCGCCTAATAGTAAAAGTTGGTTCTTGAAGGTTTTTGAAGTTCTTTAAATTTGCTTTGGAATAGGTTTTGGTGATACCGAGGTCCGAATAGAATTCTGAGACTGGGAATAGTTCCGTAAGGTTATTTAAGACTTGCACGCAAAAATTGGTGTCGTTCCGAGTTGATTTGATAGGAATCGGACGAGCAGAAATCTTTTTAGAAATTTTTGAATTCATAAGTCAATTCATGTGTTTTGGCGTCCGGTTCTTGGTTTTTGATGTTATTTCCGGATTTTGATCGCTCGAGCGAGTTTGTATGAGGTTATTAGACTTGTGTGGATAGTTGGTGTGGAGACCCGAGGGCTCGGGTGAGTTTCAGACATTCGAAAGGAATGAAAATACATCAGTTTTCTGGTGTTTCTTGGCAGCAAGTGCAGGTCTCGCAAATGCGAGAAATTGTTCGCAAATGCGAACCTCGCATTTGCGAGAAGGGCTTCGCAATTGGAAAGAAGCCCGACCTAGGCAGTGTTCGCATTTGCGACACATTTGATGCATTTGCGATCCCAGCAGAGTTTGCATTTGCGACTCTTTGGTCACATTTGTGACCCCAGCAGCTGAAGGCCAAGCTTCGCATTTGCGAGAGTTGTGTCATGTTACACCCTATATTTTCGTACGTAAAAATGCATCGTAAGCAAACTAATGTAGGACCAAAAATGAGATAATATTTAAAAGTATATAAAGTAATTTAATCATGTTACCTATGAGGTTACAAATATTGAAGATCATGAACAACAAGTACAAAGAGGGTTGGACGGTTCAGAAGCTAAAGCAATTTAAGAAAATAATGTTTCGTCGAAAGTCGACAAGTTGGGAATGTTATAACATGTATCTTTGGGGTGAGACTAGGGTGCTTAACATGATAAGGAGATTATATTATGATTTATATTAGTCGTATGACATCTGTGTGTTATGTTTTGAAGTCAAGCGAGTTGTGGAACAAAAGTCGATGAAAGTCATCACAAGTTACATTCATAAGTTTTACTGAAACTTCGGGTCAAATGTAACTGCGATTTTCTCCCAATATACTTAGAGTTATGGGGTGTTCCACCCATTAAATTAAAGATCTATGAGTCTATTTTCCAACGCATTAAACCGTTTGTCAATACGACATTGGAGTAGAAAGATATGGGCATTTGTGCGATACTGCGCAAGCTGCTAGGTGACAAGTAGGTGTGTCACTTACTTGCTTAAATGAAAGCCCAAAAATGGGCCATTTCGGGTCATCCAAAGAGGCCTTTTAAAGGCCTATTTTCTTCATATATTAGACTTAAAATAGAGCATAATAACCAGACATAAGCTCTGCAAAGAATCCTCCCAAATATTTCCCATAAACCCTAATTGATTTTCTCTCCCTTTCAAGTTCTAATTGGAGGTAAAACCTAGAGTTTGAAGAACCAAGATAGGAGCTGAGTTATCCAACAAATAAGGTGAGTTTACTGATCTCTTTCATCCATTTTTTCTGCTGTAAATTCATGGTAAGTCGTTCTATACTTGTAAGAACTCACGGGACGGTGATCGGAAGCCGTGAGTTCGAGTTATTCACTTGTAGTGGACTGTTTTGTGGACTGTTTTGTGTTGCTGTTGAGCTGCGTGTTTTACTACTGTTTTGTGGAGTTTTGGAGGAGGAAGGGGGTGTAGAAACACCATATAAATGTAGGGTGGTTGGCTGGTCGTTCGTCATAATATTTCCGGGTCGTTTGACACTACTACGGTGGTCGTTTTGTGTATGAAGAGATTGGGGTGTGTTAGGCTATTTTGTAGTATTTGATGGCGTATATAGGGCTGGAAAATGATGTATATATGTTGTTATTGTTTTGTTCTTGTATTGTTGGTGTTATCTTAAATTTGGAGGAAGTAAGGATTATAGGGGAGATGCTGCCCGTTTTAATACAAAATAAGTTTGTCGTTCGTTGTGCGATAGTTGTACCTTTCGTAACTTAACAATAGTATTATTATCATTCTTGTAGATTAAGGTGCGAAGAGGTGAGTTCAACTTGGTGATTGGAAAGATTGTGATAAGGTATGTTAAGGCTAAGCCCTTCCTTCATTTTGGCATGATCTCGTAGCTACATGTGTTAATAATGAGACATAAAGAGAAGTTCGTATTCATGAATTCATTCACATTATTCTAGTCTCATAAGTTACAATATTATTCCTTATTGGGACTTCATATTCAATTTAGTTTTGTCTTTATTCAGTCAAGAGAGCAGAGGGTCTATATATATATATATATATATATATATATATATATATATATATATACAGTATTACACTATTTTCACCACCATCGAGCTATAATCGGTGGGCAGGCCCCTATTGGGCAACCTCTGATCAGATGGTAAGTTATATATACCGAGCCTACTGTGGCCGAGGGCCTATGAGCGAGCCCAGGATGGCCGAGATACAGAGCCCAGTATGGCCGAGCGCCTATGAGCGAGCCTACTACGGCCGAGCATTTACACGTACCGAGCCTTATAGGGCCGGACATTTATTTTACTTAATATATTGAGAGAGTTGAGTCAGTATCAGCAGGTAAGTATGTCTCCAGACCATCTTTGACTCCCAGTTAATTTCAGTTATCATATTATCAGTTCAGTTTCAGCTTTCAGTTATTTTATTGCCTTATATACTCGGTACATTATTTCGTACTAACGTCCCTTTTTCTGGGGGCGCTGCATTTCATGCCGGCAGGTTCAGACAGACAGACGGGTAGACCTCCTCAGTAGGTGTTTCCCGAGTTCAGCCTGATCGGTAAGCCCCACGTCTTTTGGAGTTACCAGGTCTAGAGTTTTTGTGTACATCTTATGTATATCTGTATATATGTTATGGGTAGGTCGGAGCCCTGTTCCGATCATAGTACATCTATCAGTAGAGGCTTGTAGACATATCCTGTTGGTTGGTGCGGTATGTTGGGTTTGTAGGCCTGGTATGTATATTTGATGGTTTGTCAGCTGTAGTAGCTATGACGGCCTTGTCGGCCTAGCTTTATATTGATGTTTAGTTAGCGCTAGTTTCCATTCAGTTTTATATTTTGCTTCGCAAATTGTCTTGCAAGGTGGCCCCATGGCCAAAGTATGACATTATATGTTCAAAGTCCCTTAGTCGCAATTTGGTACGCCAGGTTAGGTGAGGCACCGGGTGCTGGTCTCGCTCCTAGGTTCGGGGCGTGACATGTCACATTTGCGACCCTCGCATTTGTGAACCTGGTGTCGCAAATGTGACATCAGAGGCTTGTGCCCAGCTCAATTAATGCGCGACTTAGGCCATTTATCTCACTTTTCTTTCATTTCTTGGGCGATTCTTGGAGCTTTTGGCAGAGGGTTTTCACCTGGAACTTTGAGGTAAGTAATTCCTACATAACATGAGTTACATACATAAATTATTGGTAGATTATAACATGTAAATTAGTGAAAACCATGGATTTAAGTGAAAACCTAGGTGTTTGACAAAAATGAGATTTAACCACGAAATTTGTTATGGAACTTAGTAAAAATCATATATTTATGTTCCTAAGATTATGAGTAACGTTTCCATCCGAAAATTTTCGGAATCCGGGCACATGGGCCCGGGGTGAATTTTAGAAATTTTACCATTTTGGATATGCTAATTTATTTAATAGATGAATTTCGAATTATTGAATATATATTAATTATTTTATATAACTTTTGGATAGTTTCGGATATTTCAACATCGAATTGAGAATTTTATGCGACGCGATAATCGGAAAGTGGACTTTGAGATGAGGTAAGTCTCTTGTCTAATCTTGTTAGGGGAAAATTACCCCATAGGGATTAAATTAGAATAATTATTGCTAATTGCGGGGGCTACGTACGCGCGAGGTGACGAGAGTCCGTGTGTAGCTACTATTAATGCTAAAGTCCGGGTAGTTTAGGACTCAAAGCATGAATTATTTATGTAGTTTAGGACTCAAAGCATGAATTACTTGTGTACATTGTATTCTTTGTTTAATTAATATTAATGGATATATATATATGAATATATTGTGAATTGTTAGATAAAGATATTAAAGGATGAAAATCTCATATGCTTGATTTTCTGTTTAAATTAATTAATTGTTAAAAGAAATTGTTCTTCCTCCCGAATTTATCTTATAATAAATATACTCTCCTTCCGGAGTTACATAAGAAAATATCCTCCTTTCTTGTGGAGCGGGCCGAACGCCTCGGCATGATAGATGCATCTATGGATCGCGCCGCACGTCCCTCGGCGGTGTACACGACACTCTGGATCAGGTCATATGTCCTCGGCAGAAATCATGCTTAATAATAATAATTACACGATACTTTAATAGTTATTTCAGCTTGTGAAGCTAATTGATAAATTTGAAAATCCTTGAAATTTAATGAATTATTATTCCTGCTTGTTAAGGAATTAATTGGTATTCCTGTGAATGAGATTAATTGATAAATTGAAAATTATTTGAATTGAAGGAATTTAATTAATATATTGAGAATAGTTGCATTTGAAGGAATTTGATTATTTCTGATGGTTAAATAAATTATTGTAAATTCTGTGAATCATGTTGATTTAGATATTCTAGTTGTATTTCAATTATTATTATTTATCCATAGTGAGTGTCAAAGTCGGTCATCTCATCTCTACCACTTCGAGATTAGGCTTGATACTTACTGGGTACATGTTGTTTTCGTACTCATACTACACTTGCTACACTTTTTGTGCAGGACCTGAGGCAAGTACTAGTGGGGGACCTATCGTCTTACACCCATGTTATCCAGGGGTATAGTGGTGAGCTGTCTTTCTGAGCCGCTCTGCAGCTACTAGTGTCTCTCTTTGTATTTTTCATTCTGTCTATTTTTATTTCAGGCAGTATTTGAGACTTTGTATAATCTACTAGATGCTCATCCACTTGTGACACCAGGTCTTGACACACACATTGGTAGAATTTGGTGTTTTATTATTTTCTTGATTTTAAATTTTGTCAATATATGCTTAATTTATTAAGTTGGCTTGCCTAGCTGTACTGTTGGGCGCCATCACGACCTATAGGTGAAATTGGGTCGTGACAATATGGTATCAGAGCACTAGGTTCACGTAGGTCTCACAAGTTATGAGCAGGCCTAATAGAGTCTTGCAGATCATTACACATACGTCTGTACTTATCTTCGAGAGGCTATAGGGTGTTAGGAAATTACCTATCTTCATATTCCATCGTGCAATTGATGTAGTTCTAAATATCCTTCTCTAATTCTCTCTCAGATAGTGAGAACGCGTTCGAATGCGGTTCCAGGCCAGGGAAGAGCTACTCCCCCAGTTGCTAGAGGCCGAGGGAGGGCTCCAGCCCGTGGTAGAGGGCGAGGACGTCCCAAGACTGTTCCAGTTATGCCGCCAGTGGGTCCGGCAGAGGACCCCATTGTTGAGGAATGGGATGAGGTGCCTGTGGCAGAGCCAGCTCCGGTGAATTTCACATCTGCATCGGGATTTCAGGCTGTCATAGGTCGTATGCTGCGATTCATGGACAATATGACTCAGGCCAGTTTATTTTTGGCAGACCCAGCCACATCTCAGGTGGGCGGGGGAGCATAGACCCCTACCGCGCAGGCTCATGGACAGGCCGCTACTGTATATCAGACCCAAGGTGCACTACCCGTGGGTAGAGCCCAGCCAGTGGCAGCAGCAACATCTGAGCCCAGGCCAGCTGTAGCCGCCGATCCTCAGAAACTATTAGACAGATGGACTAGACTACATCCTCCTGTCTTTGGGGGTGAGCGACATGAGGATCCCCAGGATTTCATTGATCGGTGCAAGGATAGACTGTACAACATGAGGATATTGGAGTCTCATGGGGTAGACTTTGCTACTTTTCAGCTAGAGGGCAGAGCCCGTAGATGGTGGCAGTCTTATGTTCTTGGCAGACCAGCAGATTCTCCTCCCATAACTTGGGACAGGTTCACCCGTATCTTCCTGGACAGATATATTCCACCCTCCCAGTGGGAAGAGATGCGGTTTCAGTTTGAGTAACTCCAGTAGGGTCAGATGTCAGTAACCGATTATGAGGCGAGATTTTCTGAATTATCTCGCCATGCACTTATGATACTTCCTACTGAGGCGGAGAGAGTGCAGAGGTTTGTAGTCGGTTTACGTACTGGCATTCAGGCCACTATGGCTCGAGAGATTGAGATGGGTACTTCTTATGAGCTAGTTGTAGAGATAGCTCGGAGGATTGAGAGTGTGCATCAGCGGAGCCGAGAGCAGATTATGAGAGATAAGCGGTTCAGGTACTCTCGAGAGTTCAGAGGTGCTCCGTCTGGGGGCAGAGGTCAGTTCGTGAGGGGGCAGTCCAGCAGCCCCCATTTCTAGCACCACCACCTCCTCGGGGTACTCCAGTGCGACTTTATCTCAGTGTTATACCAGAGAGTTCTTACCACCCACCAGCTATTCAGGGTTCTCCCAGTAGGTATTCAGGTCGCCAGGGCCAGACTCTTAGTCAGCAACCCATCGCACCGAAGAGTTGTTACGAGTGCGGGGTTCCCAGTCACATGTAGAGGTTTTGCCCCAGGGTTCGAGGTAGACTAGTACAGTAGGGTCAGCAACCTATGCTTACCGGACCAGTTTCCCCACCAGTAATCCGACCACCAAGAGGTGGAGGACAGGTGGGTAGGGGCCGTCCTAGAGGTGGAGGTCAGCCAGGTGGAGGCCAGCCATTTGGCGCTCCAGATAGGTTCTATGCTTTTCCGGCTAGACCAGATGTAGAGGCCTCAGATGCTGTGACTACAGGTATTATTTCTGTTTGCGGCAAAGATGCCTCAGTATTATTTGATCCAGGATCCACGTATTCATATGTGTCATCTCTATTTGCTCCATTCCTGGGTGTTTCTCGTGAGTCCTTGAGTACTCTTGTTTATGTGTCCACTCCTGTAGGCGATTCTGTTATTGTGAACCAGATTTACCGGTCTTGTATTATTACATTATGTGGTTATGAAACTAGATCGGATCTCTTATTGCTCGAGATGATCGATTTTGAAATTATTCTGGGTATGGACTGGTTATCTCCATATCATGCTATTCTAGATTGTCATGCCAAAACTATTACCTTGGCTATTCCATCTTTGCCTAGGCTGGAGTGGAAGGGTTCGTCGGTTAGTTCATTTAATCGGGTTATTTCTTTTATAAAGGCTCAACACATGGTTGAGAAGGGTTGTTTGGTTTATCTAGCCTATGTACAGGATACTACTGCAGAGACTCCGGCTATTGATTTAGTGCCAGTAGTTTGGGAGTTCTCCGATGTATTTCCTTCAGATCTTCCAGGTATGCCACCTGATCATGATATTGATTTTTGTATTGACTTGGCTCTAGATACCCAGCCTATATCTATCCCACCGTATCGCATGGCTCCGAAAGAATTGAAAGAACAACTTGAAGAGTTACTAGCCAAAGGGTTCGTCAGACCGAGTGTATCGCCTTGGGGTGCACCGGTATTATTTGTGAAAAAGAAGGATGGAACAATGCGGATGTGTATTGATTATCTCCAATTGAACAAACTCACTATTAAGAACAAGTACTCGTTGCCGCGTATTGATGATCTATTTGACCAGTTGCAGGGTGCTAGGGTGTTCTCTAAGATCGACTTGAGGTCGGGGTATCATCAGTTGAAGATTCGAGATTCGGATGTTCCGAAAACTGCTTTTTGTACTAGATATGGTTATTATGAGTTTTAGGTAATGTCTTTTGGTTTAACTAATGCCCCGACAGCGTTTATGGATCTGATGAACATGATATTCAGGCCATATATTGATTCGTTTGTCATTGTCTTCATTGATGACATTTTGATCTACTCGCGCAGTAAGGAGGAACATGAGCAGCATATGAGAGTAGTGCTTCAGACATTGCAGGAACAAAAGCTATATGCTAAGTTCACTAAATATGAGTTTTGGCTAGAGTTTGTAGCATTTTTGGGACATATTGTATCGGGCGAAAGTATTAAAGTTGATCCCAAAAGGATTGAGGCAGTTCAAAATTGGCATCGACCCACTTCAACGACTGAGATCAGGAGTTTTCTGGGTTTAGCAGGTTATTATCGTCGGTTTGTGGAAGGTTTTCCATCTATTGCAGCACCTTTGACCAAATTAACCCAGAAGGGTGTTCAGTTCCGATGGTCCGATGATTGTGAGTTAAGATTTCAGAAGCTCAAGACAGCATTGACTACAGCACCAGTGTTAGTGTTGCCTTCTGGTTCGGGAATATATACAGTGTATTACGATGCTTCACGCGTTGGCTTGGGTTGTGTATTGATGCAGGAAGGGTGAGTTATTACATATGCTTCACGTCAGCTGAAGCCCCACAAAAAGAATTATCCGGACATGATTTGGAGTTAGCTGCGATTGTTCACGCTCTAAAGATTTGGAGGCATTATCTTTATGGGGTGTCTTGTGAAGTTTACACTGATCATCACAGTTTGCGCATTTGTTCAAGCAGAGGGACCTAAATCTGAGACAATGCAGATGGCTTGAGTTACTAAAAGATTATGATATTACTATCCTGTATTATCCGGGCAAAGCAAATATGGTTGCAGATGCCTTGAGTAGAAAGGCGGAGAGTATGGGTAGTTTGGCTGTCATTTCAGTAGAGAAGAGGCCATTAGCTTTGGATATTCAGTCCTTGGCCCAACCGAGTTCTTGCATGTGTTGTAGCTCAGTCTTCACTATTTCAACAGATCAAGGGTCGCCAGTATGACGACCCATACTTAATGGTTCTTCGAGAAACGGTACTACGAGGTAGTGCCAAGGAATTTAAATTGGTGCGGATGGTGTTTTGCGACTCCAGGATCGTCTGTGTGTTCCTAATGTGGATGAACTGAGAAAAAAGATCCTAGAGGAGGCACACAATTTTCGGTACTCTATTCATCGAGGTGCTACGAAGATGTGTCGTGCCTTGAGGCAGCATTATTGGTGGCGACGAATGAAAAAGAACATAGTTGAGTATGTATCTAGGTGTATAAATTGCCAGCAAGTTAAATATGAGCACCAGAGGCCAGGAGGCCTACTTCAGCAGATGACTATACCGGAATGGAAATGGGAACGCATCACTATGGACTTTGTAGTTGGGCTGCCGCGGACCTTGAGAAAGTTTGATGCAGTTTGGGTGATTGTTGACAGGTTGACCAAGTCGGCACATTTTATTCATGTTGTGACTACGGATACTTCAGAGAGGTTGGCCCAGATTTATATTCAATAGATAGTTCGGTTGCTTGGTGTACCAATTTCTATCATATCAGATAGAGGCCCTCAGTTTACTTCACATTTCTGGAGAACAATACATAGTGAATTAGGGATCCGTGTTGAGCTCAGCACAACCTTTCATCCGCAGACCGACGGGCAGTCAGAGCGGACAGTTCAGATTTTGGAGGATATGCTCAGGGCATGTGTGATTGACTTTGGAAGTCAGTGGGATCGTTTCTTGCCTTTGGCCGAGTTTGCTTATAATAACAGTTACCAATCGAGCATCGAGATGGATCCATTTGAGGCTTTATATGGTCATCGATGTCGTTCACCTATCGGATGGTTTGAGCCCGGTGAGGCTAAGTTATATGGTACTGATTTAGTAAAGGATGCCTTGGAAAAGGTAAAGTTGATTCAGAAGTGACTTCGTACAGCACAATCCATATAGAAGAGTTACGCAGATCAGAAAGCGCGTGATTTATCATTTATGGTAGGTGAAAAAGTTCTCTTGAAGGTTTCGCCGATGAAGGGAATTATGAGATTCGGGAAGAAGGGCAAGTTGAGCCCAAGGTTTATAGGCCCATTTGAGGTGTTGAGACGAGTTCGGGGGGTTGCTTTTGAGCTTGCATTGCCTCCTAGTCTATCGGGAGTTCATCCGATTTTTCATATATCTATGCTCCGGAAGTATCATGCTGACCTATCACATGTGTTGGACTTCGGCATAGTTCAGCTATATAGGAGTTTGGGTTATGAAGAAGAGCCATTTGCCATTGTTGATAAACAAGTTCGCCAGTTGAGGTCCAAGATGATTTCTGCAGTAAAGGTCCAGTGGATGGGACAACCAGTCAAGGAAGCGACTTGGGAGGCCGAGGGGGGCATGCGGAGCAAATATCCACACTTATTTAGCACTCCATGTATTATTCTAAACCCGTTCGAGGACGAGCGTTTGTTTAAGAGGTGGAGAATGTAATGACTCAACCGGTCATTTTAACTTTTAGAAACCCGTTCCTTAAAATAAAACTCCCCGAAGATGCTTTTATTAATTTATGACTCGCGGGGATGGTTGGTTCGGGATTTGGAAGTGTGTGAGTTAAAATCGGAACATTTGGTTCCTTAACTTAGCTTTAAATGGATAAGTTTGACTTCGGTCAATATTTTGAGAAAACGACCCCAGAATCGGGATTTGACGGTTCCAATAGGTTCGCATGATGATTTTGGACTTGGGCGTATGTTCGGATCGGGTTTTGGGGGACCCGAAAGCGTTTCAGCGCTTAATAGTGAAAGTTGGTTCTTGAAGGTTTTTGAAGTTCTTTAAATTTGGTTTGGAGTAGGTTTTGGTGATACCGAGGTCCGAATGGAATTCTGAGACCGGGAATAGTTCCTTAAGGTTATTTAAGACTTGCACGCAAAATTTGGTATCATTCCAAGTTGATTTGATAGGAATCGGATGAGCAGAAGTCTTTTTAGAAGTTTTTGAATTCATAAGTCAATTCATGTGTTTTGGCATCCGATTATTGGTTTTTGATGTTATTTCCAGATTTTGATCGCTCGAGCGAGTTTGTATGAGGTTATTAAACTTGTGTGGATATTTGGTGTGGATCCCCGAGGGCTCGGAGAAGTTTCGGACGTTCGGAAGGAATGAAAATACATCAGTTTTCTGGTGTTTCTTGGCAGCAGTTGCAGGTCTCACAAATACGAGAAATTGTTCGCAAATGCGAACCTCGCATTTGCGAGAAGGGCTTCGCAATTGCGAAGAAGCCCGACCTAGGCAGTGTTCGCATTTGTGACACATTTGATGCATTTGCGATCCCAGCAGAGTTCGCATTTGCGACCCCAGCAGTTGAAGGCCAAGCTTTGCATTTGCGAGAGTTGTGTCGCATTTGCGACCCTCGCATTTGCGAACCTGGTGTCACAAATGCGACATCAGAGGCCTGTGCCCGGCTCATTTAATGCGCGACTTAGGCCAATTTATCTCACTTTTCTTTCATCTCTTGGGCGATTCTTGGAGCTTTTGGAAGAGGGTTTTCACCTAGCACTTTGAGGTAAGTAATTCCTACATAATATGAATTACATACATAGATTATTGGTAGATTATAATATGTAAATTAGTGAAAACCATTGATTTAGGTGACAACCTAGGTGTTTGACAAAAATGAGATTTAACCACGAAATTTGTTATGGAACTTAGTAAAAATCATATATTTATGTTCCTGAGATTATGGGTAACGTTTTCATTCGAAAATTTCTGGAATCCGGGCACGTGGGTCCCGGGTGAATTTTAGAAATTTTATCATTTTGGATAGGGTAATTTATTTAATAGATGAATTTCGAATTATTGAACATATAATAATTATTTTGTATAACGTTTGGATAGTTTCGAATTTTTCGGCATCGAATTGAGAATTTTACGCGACACGATAATCGGAAAGTGGACTTTGAGATGAGGTAAGTCTCTTGTCTAATCTTGTTAGGGGGAAATTACCCCATAGGGATTAAATTAGAATAATTATTGCTAATTGCGGGGGCTACGTACGCACAAGGTGACGAGAGTCCGTGCGTAGCTACTATTAATGCTAAAGTTCGGGTAGTTTAGGACTCAAAGCATGAATTATTTGTGTGTGTATATATATATATATATATATATATGAACATATTGTGAATTGTTAGATAAAGATATTAAAGGATGGAAATCTCATATGCTTGATTTTCTGTTTAAATTAATTAATTATTAAAAGAAATTGTTCTCCTCCCGAATTTATCTTGTAATAAATATACTCTCCTTCCGGAGGTACATAAGAAAATGTCCTCCTTTCTTGTGGAGCGGGGGCGAACACGGTCAACCTTTAGTTTTCAAGTTCAAGTGAGAAGTACCAGGAGCCCGCCTGAAGAACAGGTTCAATTTTCAGTTTTCAAGTTCAAGTCAGAGAAGTTCCAGGAGCTCGCCTGAAGAATAGGGTCAACTTTCAGTTTTCTTCAAGTTCAAGTCAGCAGGATGCCCACCTGAAGAATAGGGTTGATTTTCAGTTTCATGTTGAAGATTCAAGGAAGATTCGAGACAAGAAGTATATAGGATCTTGTATTTTTCTTTTATTTTTGCAGTCATTTTTGCTTTTATTTTTTATGTAATGGCAGGCACCGCGGACCGGAACCTCGAACGGTACCTCACTCAACTCTCTCATCATCTAATCATACTCCATCACTTCATTCATTTATGAACTACACGTGGTTTGATTCCTTTATAACCAAAGATATGTAGGCAGCTCAGATACCAGGGCTCGATCACAATTTGTTATCCATCTTTATTTTGTTTTTGAATAAGTGTCGGATTAGAAATTAATTACGTCGCTTACTTTATTCTTTGCTCAAAAACACTTCGTGCTTCCGAGCAAAGAGGGGCAATTATAAGCACGTAATTTTTAACCTGCATATTAGGATTATCTTTAGTAGTCTTTGTATTTTTAGAATATCTATTTGAGTTTATTTTTGTAGGATTTCACTCTATTATTAATTTTAATTTTAGTTTTAAAGCATAAAATTAAAAACTACAAAAATAGTTTCATCCTTATAATATTTCTCATTTTTATACATATATTTACTTAATGTCCTTAGTTTTCTTTTTGGAAGTGATATTATTTTAATTTCTCTATGATTTTAACCTACTCCTATTTTTATTTTTAGTATGATATTTGAAAAATACCAAAAATAATTTTATTTTAGCGTTTAGTTTTATTTTAATAGTTTACTCTACTTACATAGGACTAATTAACATTTTGGTAGTATTTTAATATTTTAGGCTCATTATTTTATCTTGCTTTGGAACAAAAGAGGTTCAAAATCGGCCAGCCCAATTTCATTAGCCCACTAGACTTGCTGACCCGCTCAACACCCCTTTCAATCCTACCCCTTCATTTCTTTTAATATAATCGCCCTTGTTATTTCCCCACACCTATTTAAAATCCTAATTACAACCTTTTCTAACCCTAAGACCCCTAGGCACCTGTACACACACAACGAGAGTGAGAGAGGAACGGACAAAGAAATAGAAAAATAGAAGGGATGCGAGAAAATCCATAGTGACGCAGCAGAAGCAAGCTTTCGATCCCCTTCCTTACTGTCCATTTTATTTCCGTCATTACCACCGTCGACACCACCTGAACACTACCGTATTTCCACCCAAAAGACTTCGCTGATTGATAAAACAAAGTTACAATTCAGTGTGTTTTACATTTTAGGAGCTCGGATCCAAGAAAGGAAAAAGCAGCGAGGTTGCCGTTTGAGGTTCGGGTTAAGTTCCTATCATTTCATTTTCGATCGTGGTCCAGTTTTTTGTCTAAAGTTTTGTTGCTACTTTTGAGTTTCAGTCTCGTCCGTTGTTCATTTAGGTGTAAGGTTTGATTTGGAGACTCTTATGAATACATTGGGAAAGGTTTTTGCTGCTTAAGGTCCAATTCTTTCTCTATTCTCTTATTCTCGTCACTTTCATGTATTTTTTTTGTGGTATGATTTTGATGGTTTATTTCTTTGATTAATACTCAGTTGTCCAATACTTTATTTTTTTTATTACTATGGCTCAATATCTTATTTGTTTTGGTAAATGTTTTGGATGTTAGTTGTTTGATTTTAATCTGATATGAATACAATCTTGTTATGAGACAAATGGGTCATGGGAGTTGGCTTTAAAAATGTGAAGGAAATTGAGCTTAAATGATCTTGCTGCTTTTATTTTATTTTTTTATTAATTAAATCGCTAGTAGCATGCTTAGGCCGACCACACTCGAATAGGAAAATTTTAGGTCTTTTCTTTTATTTTATTCGAGGTGAGAGGTCGTTCCCTTTAGTTCATATTCAGGGGAATGGCCCGTAGACTCTGTAAGTATTATTATCAGGGGAATGCCCCGAAGTGAATGTAAAAGGAGGCTGAAGCGATATCATGGATTCATAGTAAGCTAATTAGACTTATCTTTGTTATCTTATTTTCTTTTATTAGGTAGGGATAACCTCGAACCTCTTTTGTGTTTATTTTCTTTTTTGTATGTTTTACCTCAATTAGAGTATTCTTTAAAGCCAACTAGATCATGTATGCAACCGTACTAGTTACGGGACTCGGGGAATGCCTAACACCTTCTTCTCGAGTCAAATGAACCCCCTTATCTAGAATCTCTGGTGCAAGCTGGCTTAGAGTCAAATATGTTTTTAAGGGAAAATTGCTTTTAAATAGTGACTTGGCACATCGAGATTATATGTCAAGTGGTGACTCTGAGAAAATCCCTTTTAAACAAACATTTCGTCACTTTTTAATTGAAAAACCCTTTTGAGCTTCAAAATCTTTTTTATCTCTTTTAAAGAGGGTTAGTGAGATAAAAAGGGGGTGTGACAGTTTTGGCGACTCTGCTGGAAATTTGCAGGTTCGAACTGTTGCTTGATCTTGCTAGCTTTTTAGAATATTTGGTTGAGGTTTTTATGCTTTTTATTTGCTTTATTTGATTTTTATTTTGTTTATGTTGTTTTATTATTTGCTAGTTGTTTATGTGTTTATAGTTTTTTTCTTTATGTGTTACTGCTTTATAATTATCACCATATGCGTCACTCTGCAACAAGTCTCGTAGTACGCGTCGCGTACACGAACACTTCGTTGAGTCACACTTATTTTAGGAGGGGGGACCATCGGATGTATGGAGTGGGTGGAAAGCTTGAGCAGCCACCATCGACCATACGCCACCCGAATTGCCTTGTCTAGTGAACCTCAAACTTAGGTCAGCTTTTAGGTCATTCTTATTTGCATCATGTCATTTAGACCTAGCAGGGCTCGGTCCCAGGCACTGTGTCCCTTTGTAGGAGGCTTATCCAAATTATGTTAAAATGGGCTCGTGGCCCAAAAAGACATTTAATCATCTCTATGTGCTACATGCTGCATTCTTTAAGGGTAAAGGGGTCATTTGGCGAACCAATGATGGTTGGGGGTAAATGAGAAAGAAAAGAGGGTGAAGTATAAAAATAAAGCAAGTAGAGCCCAGTTATATTTTTCTTTCACAACTCTTTCAAGAAAAATGCCAAAAAAATAAAAATAAAAAATCCAAAAAGATTTTGCACTTTCCCATCATTTTTCAAAAAAAGACAAAAATATGTTTTCCCTAAATTAGTTATTTTTTGTTTTAAAAATTTTCTCCCGTGTCCAATCTTCTCTAACTACGCATACCTGATTCTCGTCTTTCGGGGCGAGATACGTAGGCAACCCACATAGGGTCCGGTCTTCCTAGTGAGTCTTAAGTTCTTGGCTTCGGGGATCGTAGCCAAATCTTGTATGTCTAGCCACTCTTGGGCCACATTGGTTGTTTTTGCGAAATGGGGTCATTTTTGCGAAAAGTGGTTCAGTGACCCATGTTTTGGAATCTTGAGTCCTCAACTAAGTGTCATATTACTTTAAGTCCCATCTTTGTTGAATTTGCATCTCTAGCCGCGTTTGGCCCAATCAGCCATTTTTGCCAGATGGGTCATTTTTGCAAAGTAATTTCTAGGGCCATGATTATTGTGAGTTTGAAGCCGTATAAGCCTTAGTGAGATATTTCCATGTCTTAGAGGTCATTTCTGTTGAGTTTGCACTAATAGCCACCCTTGGCCACGTATGTCATTTTGTAAAAATAGCCCAATCATGTCTCGCATGTGTCCTATAGGAGGTGTTGTGGTGTCGCATAGTATTGAGTCACTAACTCTATTTAGTATTATTCTTCTCATTCGGGTATGGATTCATTTACTAGAGCTTTAGCATGACAGACGCCCCAGGACCATCCTCGTCAGGACTGTTGCCTTCAGGAGCTGTTTGAGGGGACTTTTATTTTTTAAGTCTATTTTATGTTGTCTTTTACTTTCTAGTCTTGTGCAGTAATATTGAATCTTTTAGGTGGTGTCAGAGTTTGTCATAGTCTAGTTGGGTTCGTCGAGTCTTTTGTTATCGTACTTCCTATTTTGTATGTGAAAACCAAAAAAAGTTATAAATAAAAAATTCAAAAAAAATTTTATTTTTAGTTTATTTTATCCATTACTTTTTCAGAACTACGCATGGCCTGATTCATGCGGAACATGATACATAGGCAACCTACATCGGGTTCGATCGAATCATTTTAAAAATTAAAAAAAAATGAAATTATGGGAAGTGAGAAGTGAGAAGTGAGAGAAAAGAAAAAGTGCGATAATCAGAAAGAAAAGAAAGGAAAGAAAATGAAAAACAACGGAGTGCTAGGAAGGAAAATAAAGAGGAAAAGGGCAAGGAGAATAAAATTGGGATGATGCCAAGATGACTTTCGTACCCTCGAAATCATTTTAGAACTGATAATTGTGACTAAGTGCATTGCACATAATGTGAGATTATTTTATATTAAATGCCCTAACGCTAACGTGATGACTCCATGTTGTTCCTCTTTGTTATCTCCATTATAACAGAAGGGTGATTGGTTTGTGGTTATTAAACTGGTAACTCTTCCCTACAACATAAAGTCGAAAGGCAATAACAAATGACAACGGAATTGAGTTGGTTCCCAAAAGCAATTGGTTGAACAAGACACTAGGTTGGTTGAAGAGGTAAGAAAGTTAAGACGACACATAGCCGACATGTATCATGCTTGGATGACTGGGAAGGCACCACCCCCGCGACCACCTAGCTTCTAGACACTACCCTCACCCAAGTTCCAGTCATAGTGTCTCATAATCCACCATACTCTCCAGATTTTCCCGCTTACCACAGCCTTCCCAACCTCTCAAGTAGCTCCATCATTCGTCCTCCAACTATATTTCCCAAAAATAGCCCTTCTATTATATCCACTACCTAAACCATCACAACTTCTCAACAACCTCTCCTTAGATCCAACGGTGAACACCAGTTCAAACCTCATGATGTCCAATACTACTCCCCAGAGTTGGCCCACAAGATTTCGGACTCATATAATCATAGCCCTCGGAATGAGCCTCATATTGAAAATGGAAAGTCTGCGAGGACGGGAGAGCGAGATGAGATATCTAGAAAACTGAAAGGTATAGAACAATCCTTAAAGAACATGTAAGGGATGGGAAATCATATTAACATGTCTTACAATGACTTGTGTATGTTCCCTGAAGTTCATCTCTCCGACGGGTTTAAAATGCCAAAGTTTAACTTGTATGATGGGCGTGGAGATCTAGTATCTCATCTCATGGGTTATTGCAGTGAAATGAGAAGTATTGGTGGGAAAGATGAGTTGTTGATAGCGTATTTCAATGAGAGCTTGAGTGGGGCAGCCTTGGAATGGTATACTCGTCAAGATATCAGCAGGTGGCATGCATGGGATGACATGGCTCAAGATTTTGTTCGACATTTTCAGTACAATATAGACATTGTCCCAGACCGCTCCTCACTATCTAATATAGAAAAGAAACCCGAGAAAAGTTTTAGAGAGTTTGGGCTCAGATGAAGGGAAAAAACTGCTCGGGTCAGTCCTCCGATTGATGAAGAAGAAATGGTTAAGCTTTTTCTACAAGCTCAGGGACCCACCTACTTCAGTCATTTAATCTCAGCTTTAGGAAAATCGTTCAATGATGTGGTAAAAATGGGGGAGATGGTAGAAGAAGGAATCAAGTCAGGCAAAATTATGAGCTATTCTGCATTGAAAGATACAACAGAAGATATTCAGAACATCTCAGTAAGTTTGGAGGGAAGAAAGAGAAATAGAAAAGATGTTGTTGAGCCCCTCCAACGACAAGATCTAGTGGGTGTTCCTGCTCAACACTTTCAGCCTCAATATCCACCCCATGAATATCCTCGTACTCCAGATAATCCTCCCCAATGCTACTTCTCTCCACGAAATTCCCAAAGTCATACTTACCTTCCCAGTACTCTATCCATAACGCACAGCCATATGCTCCACATCCACCATACCCGCAATGGCCTGCATCACCTCCACAAATGTCTTACCCACCTTTATAATCATATCAACCACCTACCCGCAAGAGGTTTCAACCGAGGCTAGAGTACAAAATGAAAAGGCAGCAATAGAAGGAAAAGTCTTTCACGCCTATTAGAGAATCGTATGCCAGTTTGTTCCAAAAGTTGAGGCAATTGGATATGTTGAAGCCGATTCAGATAAAAATGCCGAACCCCCTTCCAAAGAATTTGGATTATTCTCAAAGGTGTGCATATTGATCTAATGCCCTGGGGCACAACATAGAAAAGTGTTGGCATCTGAAAAGAGCAATCCAGAAGCTTATTGATACAGGTGACATTATCGTGCAAAATCCAGATGCAACGGATACTAGCCAAAGTCCATTGCCTGTTCGTAACGAGACGCATATGGTGGGCATGATTTGTGTTGAAAAGGAATATGAGAACTCACAAGTCTTCCTAGTGCAAACTGGAGCAGAAAAGTTTATTTGTTTTGTTTGTTTTGATTACAGGCACCCACCTGGAGAGCGAGGGTCAATGTTTCAGAAATTGGCTTCAGATTCAAGTCAAAGAAGTACCAGGAGCTCGCCTAAAGAACAGGGTCAACCTTCAGTTTTTAAGTTCAAGTCAGAAACACCAGGAGCCCGCTTGAAGAACAGGGTCGACTTTCAGTTTCTTTAAAGATCAAGCAGGAAGATCCTGCCTGAAGAACAAGGTCAACTGTCAATTTCCAGTTCACTTTAGAAGCATCAGGAGCCCGCTTGAAGAATAGGGCCAACTTTCAGTTTTCAAGTTCAAGTCAGAGAGGCACCAGGAGCCCGCCTGAAGTACACGGTCAACTTTCAGTTTTCAAGTTCAAGTCAGAGGCAGCAGGATCCCTTCTAAAGAATAGGGTTAACCTTCAATTTTTTCACTTCAAAACAAAAGTAGCACAAGTCGCCTGAAGAACAAGGTTTGCAAGCTCAAGTCTACTCCAAGTTCAAGTTTATTTTAAGTGCAAGCAGCAGGATGCCCGCCTGAAGAATAGGGCCAGCTTTCAGTTTCCTTCAAGTTCAAGCAGTAGGCACCTACCCGGAGAACGAGGGAAAATATTTCAGAAATTAGTTTTAGGTTCACATTAAAGAAGCACCAGGAGCCCGC